>NW_017803035.1:194975-195305 GCF_001625305.1 Branchiostoma belcheri
AAAAAAAAAAAAAAAAACTTTTACTGTATGACAGACAGTAATTGTTGAAATATGTCTGTCATACTTTTACTGTATGACAGACATAGTTCAACAATCTTATCTGGTTTTACAGACTTTTTGTCAAATAAATCATTACCTCTGTGAAAAAGGCACTGTGTTCGGTCATGTTTGTGTGTGTTGACAGCTACATGTGTGTACACAGTTCTTTGATTTTACGATTTATGATTTGTCATTTTGTCTCAGATTATGCGAATTGCTTGATTTATTTTCAAGCGATAAAATAAAGTTATTGAACATCCCAAAAAAAAAAAAAAAAAAAAAAAAAAAAAA
>NW_017803035.1:195325-232985 GCF_001625305.1 Branchiostoma belcheri
TTAGCGTAAATGCATGTTAATGCGTTCAAAACAAGAAAAAATTGTTTCCGGGTATTAATCTCTTGAATCACGGCGCTGAATATTGACGCAAAAATATTTCGGGCATCGCGCGCCCTTCCCGCGTCACGTGTAGGCGTCTCGCATCTCTGATTGGTTGTTGCGTCTTAAGATGACTGAGCCGACGCGCGTTTAAACAATTTTTTGTTCGATTTATCACACTTCACAGAGAATTGTCGCCAATGGCCACTTCTTTTTGTTGCAATATATAATACTTCACGGAGAATTGTCGCCTATGGCTTCTTGTTGCATTTGAATCTACATATATATAAATCTGTCCATAGCATCGAGTCTGTTAAAATCTATTGTATAGATCATATAACTGTGAATAGCTTATTACGTAAAACATTATATCTGGAGCATTTCATGATAAAGTGAAATTAATCTTCAATTTGCTTTGGATGTGTGACAAGGGCTTTATCTACAGACCTACAGGTGGTTACACAGGCACACTGTGTGGGTCAGCGTCGATGCCGGGCTCACCTGGAAAAGTTATGGTGATAACAAAAAATTGTAAGTTTTCAAGTAACAGCAATGGTTCAATTTGATGGCACCATAAATCTTCATGCAACTGTAAATTAAGTTGTGCATGTAATAAATGTATAATGAATTTGATATAATGTCGTCTATCTTAAGTTTATACAAAACTTTATATATTGTACGTAGTGTTCAAATATTACTGCCTTTATTAAAAACAGAAGTAAATAAATACAGTCGACATGACGACACACTCAAGTAACATCGAACTTATATCAACGCCACCATCAAACACAAAAAGAACCAAACATAAAGATAAATAAAGTGACAAATACACATAATCACAACAACAATTTAGGGTTCAATATACGAACTAATTTCACTGTTGACGTCTACTTACATTTTCCTTATTTTGTGATTGATCAAGTTTTCTTGCAGTGAACGGTTATCTCTCTAATTTGTCGAACTGTTGCAGCTCCGAAACATAATTATAACTTTAATTCTAAAGATAATTTTCACACTGTCATTAGTCTTACCCGACAGCCGTCTCCTTTCCACGATCCCTGCTCCGCGTCCACCCCGGCATCCCAGAACAGACAGTTCAGCCGCACGATGTGGACAGAGTACAGGCATCCTGACGGGGGACATCCTGTAAAGGCAAGCATAGCGTGGATCACAGTAAATACTTGCATCACATAAAGACCCAAATTCCTACAAGGCTCTACCGTTTCACCAAGACTGCTACAGATACTCCCATTTCCCTCAGACAGTCAGAGATTGGAACGCGCTTCCTTGGGACGTAAGGCCACTCTGATATGGATGACATCCGCATGTCGCCCTCAAAAAAAAAAAGATCACGTCATCCGAGGCTCTGGCCTAGCTCTTAGGCCTGGGTAGCCCATGGTAGTCAGCGACAATACGGAGCCTGTGGTAACTCTGGAGGACGGCACCCAGGCTAACGAAGCTCCACAACTCAAGAACTCAGTACATAAGTACAGTACCTATTCATAAATGCCGCAAAAAGCCAACATGTGCCGGCTTGTCGTATACGTCACTAAGTACTGTCGCGAATTCACAATACCAGCTTTGTATTCCTGTGGTTTAGTAGCATTTTTATTTTTGGCCGGAATTTTTTTTATTCGCCCGCGCGCACTAGTTTGGGGGTCCTCAGAGGATGTCATCCATGAAATTAAATCGGTGTGGCCTAACTGAAATCACAGAACCTGACAACTTCAAGGAAGCCGCACTGCTGCACCTGAAGAATCACGACGTAGTGCCGTTGAATGGAAATGCCTTATATATTCCTGGACATTCGAAGTGCATACTGATAGTTTTCAACGCAATAATTCAAGATATTTGTCCCCATTCTTGTGGTCGGCCTTTTTGTCACGCTCAAAACTTTATGACCATTCCAACAGCTAGAGTTAGAAACATTATCGCAATGAAGGATGGGCCCGAATATTTGAATTACATCCCGAATTTCCAGAATGCACTTCGAATAGTCAGGAATTCTAGTATACACATTTTTCATTCTGGTGGCATTATGGCTCATTCCGTTTACAATTTGGAGGAAGTAGAAACAGTTTGCCAAGTCTCCCTGCTTTAGCGTGACTCTTGCTGATTCCGAATGTGTCAAGAGACCTTCCCTTATGCTGAGGTCAAATTTCCAAACCGGGGCCCGGCCGGACTGTTTAGATTAACGACAAATCAACAATTTATATCAATAATAAACGCAAATAGTTCCCATTATTAATTTTATCAACTTTTTGTGCTTTGTTATCTTTTATATCATGGATGACATCAGCGCGCGAATTCATTTTCGCCTGATTTTGGGGAAAAAAAGAAATTTTGTTGCCCTCTGACAGTGGTCACCATGCCAAAAATGGACAAAGATGTCTGTTACCTTGCCGGAAGGTGGATGGCAGATGGCAGATTCAATGTTTTGTTTCTTACTTCGATGCAGTGACATGTGGTGATGGCTGTGTATATGTGATGTTCCCACTGGATCAAAACCATTTGAACAATAATTGAGTCAAAATTTGAAAATCCAGGAACCTTGTTTTTCGGCCCGCCATGGTTTTTTTTCGCACTCTCGCATTAGATTTGGAGTCTGTGGAGGATGTCATCCATATAATTTACTTGCTGTGGCCTTACCGTCAATCTGCAGTCCTAAGGTGTACTCCTCTGTGCCGTTCTTCTAGTTTTGGCCCCCTATTGGCTTGCTCGAGAACTGCAGGGGCATTTGTTTTGATAATATTCAAACGAGGATAACTCAAGTACCGGTTTGACAGATCGTCATGATTTTTGGTGTGGCGATTATGCAAATTTGGATGTAATTTGCATAATTTATAAGAATATTCTAGAAATTAGTTGCATTACATGGTAGGACTATTCAAGTATATGTGACAGAACGAGAAAAACACAGACAGATATTGATTATGTAAATTAATAAATTAATTTGCATGATTAATGAGAAAATGTTGTAATTCAGCAATGGTAGCAGCCTGGACTTTTATACTTAGGCCAAGTTAGGGTATTTGAAATTTAAGTGAAGGTGAACATCATTAAACATAACTTATTCAAATAAGAACCTCCTTTGCATAATTTATGAGGAAATGCTAGAATGGCATTCTTTGTTAAGATAAGACTGTCTATTTGTGAAGAATATGATCAACTGATATAATTCATGGAAATGAGGATCCTATAGCTATTTGCATGATCAGGGGGAATAATCTATAATTTGTCAGTCATAAAGTTTAACATCATTTGGCGAAGGTATGAGATCGTGGAACTCTAGTATTACATTCAAGTTACCCACTTTCTTCAAATAACACCGAGTTAAATCGTTGGTAAGATGCACAATTTTCTCAACTGCTGGATCCAATTACCGGGTGTCTCTGTCGTCTCATCCCGTCAGGACATGTTAATATGAAAAGAAGTTACGAGACACTATCAGCTTTACATTAAAACTGACTAACACCTCAACAAAAACTGTACCTAGTGACCGCGTAAAACATATAACGTTAGCAACAACTAGCCTCCTTCGCAGTCTTGTTGGGCGTTTCGCGAAACCTTCTCTCCGTGGCAAAAACTCCCTTGGCAGCAAATCGTCCCTCGCGGCGGCATATTACTCGCGTCGCTCAGAGAAAAAATAACGCCGACGCCCGACAAGACTGCGAAGGAGGCTAAGCAACAACAACTAGAAAATCAAACCGCTTGACCTGCAGCTGTGTGTGCAAAATTGGCATGAAATGTTTGGAAACTTGCAACCCGCCCACGCGACAGCTGTTACAAGTGTTGGCGCAATAAATGTTTGGTCTTGGCCATTAAGAATTGGGTTCCATTATAATATCCAAGGGAAATCAGAAGCCCCGCCCCCTTTCGTCAAAACATAGATAAGGCAAATTCCTGCTGGACATGCAGCAACTCTCTCATTGGTCGAACCGATAATTGCCACGCTATCATTGGTTGAACTGCTAATTGTAGCGACATTCGGAATTGCTCTATACGCACACGTGCACATTCCAAGAGGTGTTTTTGAACATCATGGAGAAAAGTCTTTTTAGCGCATTATTTTTAGTACAAATATACATTCAAAACATATTAAGAATTGACAAATCAGACCTAACTTTAACACCTTGATACCGTCTTCGGGATGAGAGGTAATCCTGTGGTGATCCCGATCTCGACTTCACTCAGTGTTATACTTTATGCTCTCCCAGTATTTGTCTAAGTTCGTCTTGAACTCATTTACTGATTCTGAGTTAATTACGGCCTGTGGTAGACTGTTCCAATCCCTAAAGACCCGGACACTGAATGTCTGTCGTCTAACTCTTCCTTTGGCCAAAGGGACCTCCAGTTTGCAACTGTGCCCTCTTGTTGGTCCTTCTGTTCGCTTTGTGAAGAAGGATTCGAGTTGGATTCTCTCCAGCCCTGTTGCTAGTTTAAATACCTGTATCATGTCTCCTCTGCGCCTCCTATACTGTAGGGAGGGAAGACCTAAGGTCTTCAGTCTCTCCTGGTAGGGTAGATCCCTGAGATTCAGAGGGAGTTTGGTGGTCACACATGGTCATGGAAAATGTTTAAAAATAAACGGAGGAAACTTCTTGCTGAATATAAGTTCTATTAGAATATGACATTCTTTACTACTTGTTAGGGATTTAGGGAAAAATGTCAACCAAATAGCTTGTTGTTTACCTGTAGGAAAAAAAATGTGTCTCCGAACGACGCACTTCATCCCAGCTACTGGTACCTCGCCATTTTGTTGTCTCCAAATTTCACTTGGTCAGAAAATCCACATTTTCTTCTCAAAACACCACACTAATCGTAACAAATCTACCAGGAAACTTTCCCCTTGTTCTACAGCACGGCATAGAAAGACGTTTTACCGACAAAGACTCGAAAAGTTCCAGAAAAGTTGCACAAAATATTAATACCCCAGAACATCCCCGTCGTACCGAAGCGCCATTTTGAACGCAACATGCCGAACAGCTTTTACATAGAAATGCAAATTTGTGGCGGCCAAGCAACCACTAGTACTCTTTCATTGGTCGAACCGTTAATTGCCATTTTCTCATTGGTTGAACTGATACGTTGGTCAACAATCAGGATCGGCCTATTACGTACACGTGCACATTACAAGAGGTGTTTTTGAACCACATGGAGAAAAAAATAAATTTTTGGTGCATTCTTCTTTTTTTTAAAATATGAATTCACAACATAGTATAATTGACAAATGAGACCGACACATACAATTACCATACACACACAAAGAAAGAAAATTAGCCAACTTAGAAGCCTTTATGATAGTCTTAAATCAGGAATGGTCGCTCTGACATGTCAAAAAATCACCATTTCACACGGAACACTGGTAACTTGTTGTATGTCCTTTACTAGTTGTTAGGGAATTATGTTAGCCAAATAGTTTGTTGTTTACCTGTACGGAAGTCTTTTCCGAATTTCTCCAAGTTTAGGAAGTCCGTTTTTTGTTTATTATTTGTTTATTATTTGCACGTATAAAAAAGTTACATAATCAAACAATAACAATAAGAGAATATGCGGGGTAGGCCAGAAACCTAGGTGGTTCTTTAAAGAGCTTACCCCAAACAAAGGTAACTATGATACATGACAAAACATATTTGAATTAAACATCAAAATTAAACAATGAAATAATTGATTAATTAAACAAAATCAAGACACAGAAATAATAACTGAAGTGTGTAAACTAGTTTTATAATTCAGGTCGCTGTTGCAGAAATAAACTGATTAGATAATTAACATAAAAATTAACGATTAAAACAAATGATTGAAAAACAAGGAAAACAAACAAATCAGATTGTGGTGGTACTGGTTGTTTGTAAGTTTTCGTATCGTCTTGTGTTTTAAAAGACTGGCACTAATTTCATGTTGTCCTGGCGCTGCATTTTTTAAATTGGTGATTATATCGTAAATTTCTGTCGATGTAAGAGGCCTTACACAAAGGTAACAGTAGATATTAACATATTATAACCTATTTAAATGCAGTTAAAACAAGTCGGAACATACATCATTAAAAACAATAAGATAAAATCAAGCCACTTCTGTTACTTCATATGAAAATAGATTAGCTCTTTTTGAAACGCCTCAGAGAATAATGTGCACATCTTACACCTTTAAAAAATGCCCAGGCACAAAATTCTTGTACTTCTTTTTATTTTAGAAGCTCACTACATTCCGCTTCGGTCCTCCCTTCTATGCAACTTGTTAGGAAAAATGGGACATTTCATTCTCCATGGTTTACAAAAGAGAAGTCAAACCCTTCATACATAGTTCCAGACAATTGCCTTTTATCATTATATGTACAAACCAAATCTATGTTCTTTGCAATTGTCTTCAAACAGAAACTTGTGACATGCAAGTTGATTACAATAAATCTGAATCTTGTATCGAAAGGAATGCTAATTATATAAGTCAGGTCGGATTGGTCGTACACATGTATTTGGTACAGACACCCCCATCCTCGTAGGGCCGTGCAAAATGATACAATTGAACGTAAACTCGCTCTACTTGGTGATGTGGGGAAATCAAGGGCAGAAGACAATTGGTCCCGGTGTGAAAATAAATGATCATTTAGGTAATAGTAAAGGTTGACATTAGTGGGATTATTTGTCCCTGTTAACTCGAAGAAGAAATGCTAATGCGACCGAGAGACTATTGCCAACTTACAGTCAAACTCTGCTTCTTTATTAGTATCTTAGTATAGATGCTGAACATATTTGCTGGTTAGTTTACATTATAGATTTTGATTTCTAATTAGATTAGTCAGCTCGCACGTTTTTGGATTTCAAAGCAAATCATCATCACAAACGCCCCAGCTCGCTGTCATCTGAAGTTTCTCAACACATCCACATCGAATCACCAGGCCACACAGTCTCTCTGGACAAAGTTAGAATACTGGACACTGAACAGGACTACTTTCTAAGAGGCATTAAGGAGGCTATATATATCAGAGCACTTCAGCCTTCACTTAATAGAGATGGTAGACGATATAAACTCCCTGGCACTTTTGATCAATTGCTTACGTCACGTATCAGTAAAGTCTCGTGTGAATAAGGTCACGTGTTTGTAAACCGTAAATCTCGCGAGATCACGTTGTGAAGTGATTGGTCATTAATTATCCTGATGAAGGCGACAGTGGTCGCTGAAAATTTGATCCCTGTAAATAGTGTGTTGGAATAAAGTTTAACGTTTTACTATGATTACTACCAACACAGATGAACTTTCATGATCATCATCATCATGAAAACTCCATGATCACTCAAAAATATAGACGTTCAGGAAAATCAAGCTTCAGAAGTACTTTCTAATTCTACATCTCAACACAAAGACTTTATAAGTCAAAACACAAACGATTCACACACTTCTCATTACAATCGACTGGAATGGTTCTATAATATAATGGCTGAGAATTTGCAACCACCCACTACAGAGTGAAGTACGTTAATACACCTGAACTCCTCAATATGATAGATTATACCTATTTTGTGATACGAACACAGCAAAGAAAACGAAGTACACATCTAGAATGCCCACTGTGCAATGATACGAGCAATACTTTTCTTAATAAGATGCAGTTAGAACAGAAATATGTACACCTAACAAAAGATAACATCAATAAACTATGATGTAATGGAAAAATTCTGTAAATTCATCTACAAGTGTCTAAAAAAAGAAGCATGTAAATCATAGGTATAGATAAAACATAGCATAGTTTTTCTATTATTTTTTGTCACTAACTTACTGCATTTAGCTACAGATTCAACTCCATTGTTATTGTCATTGCGGTAAAACAATAAGTCGCAATTTAGCCAATTTCATTGAACTGTTGCCATCAGAATTTTACTTTACTTTTATAGGAAGTAACTGTAAGCGAGTAATATGCTTTTATATGAAGTAACTGTATATGAAGTAACTGTAAGCGAAAACTTGCGGAAAGCTCTTCAGATCCATTTTACTACGAGTTGATGTCCACTGCAAGGTGGTAATGTCTGCTCACTTGTCTGTAAAGCCCCTGTCCCACATTCAGAGCCTTCCACCGAACACCAGCCGACCAAGCTGCATGCCCGGAGCCAGGATGTTGCTTTGGGGAGGGGGGGTCTTCTTACAGAATGAGGGACCAGCGGTCCTTTCCCGGAAAATTTTGGAAATCGAACCTTCTGAAATGGCATTTCCTGCGTTTTTGACAGAATTTCAAAGGGAAAATGCTCCCGTCCTCATTCGAATGTTTGAAACATTTTGAAACATTACGCTGGCTCGAGCTCCGCCCAACACCAGCCGACCTTGCTCGATCCCAACCTACTGTTAACGATAGAATGAAAATCAACATTCTAATTACTAAACATCAACACATCTAATACAGTATACAATCAAGCAGGGCTAATCATGAGTTTCGGCATTTTTTCTAATTACAAAGATCCTTTATGTATTTACATATTTTTGCATTGTAGTTGTTACATTTTAATATACGTATGATATAAGTTTGTCGATAGCATCGAGTCTGTTAAAATCTATTGTAGATAAAGGTAAAGATAAATTCGATAAATGTTAATAGTAAACGTAAAACATCATATCTAGAGCATTTCATGATAAAGTGAAATTAATCTTCAATTTGCTATGGATGTGTGACCGGGGCTTTATCTACAGACCTACAGGTGGTTACACAGACACACTGTGTGGGTCAGGGTGGATGCCGGGCTCACCTGGAAAAGTTATGGTGATAAGAAAAGTTGTAAGTTTTTAAGTAACAGGTTATTAGTTTAATCATTATGTCATCATTAATCTTTATGCAACTGTAAGTGAAGTTGATTATGTACTAAATGTATAATGAATTTAGTAGAATGTCGTCTATCTTTAGACAAAAATGTTAAACAAAACTTTATATATTGTACGTAGTGTTCAAATTTTACTGCCTTTATTAAAACAGAAGTAAAGAAATACAGTTGACAAGACGAGACACTCAAGTTACATCGAACTTATATCAACACCACCATCAAACACAAAAAGAACCAAACATAAAGATAAATAAAGTGACAAATACACATAATTACGACAACAAATTTAAGGTTCAAAATACGAATTAATTTCACTGTTGAAGTCTACTTACAATTTCCTTATTTTGTGATTGAATGACCAAGTTTTCTTGCAGTGAACGGTTATCTTATCTCTCTAATTTGTCGAACTGTTGCAGCTCCGAAACATAACTTTAATTCTAAAGATAATTTTCACACTGTCATTTGCCTTACCCGGCAGCCGTCTCCTTTCCATGATCCCTGCTCCGCGTCCACCCCGGCATCCCAGAACAGACAGTTCAGCCGCACGATATGGACAGAGTACAGGCATCCTGATGGGGGACATCCTGGAAAGGTAAAAAAAAGAAGAAAAATAATGACAGTTCTCATCCCCCTCCGTTAATATAGGAATCTTGACATGGATCACACAAACTGCTTGCTGGCTATTCGAAGTGCATTCTAGACATCCTCACTGCATTTATTCTAAATAACTGAAGTGTGTCTATAAGTGTTCAAAACTTTCGAGATTAATTTGAAGCGGGAGAAATATGGAACGACATTCAAAGTGTATTCTAACTGCAGCTGTAGGACTGTATTCTGAATATTCCTACAACATTTCAACAGCTTCCGTTTGGAACATTCTGCCGCATTCAAGGAAGAGCTGAAATGGACCCTAATTCTGTAATGAATGAATGAAGACCTTTATTGCACATTTCAATCACACTTGGCTAAGTACAGGTCACAACAAAACAAGATGAACGGATACAGTTAACAGATACCAAACAAACCAACTATCGTTATATAAATTCTAATTTAATTACACTCGGAATTTTTGCATTGCACTACAAATAGTCAAGGATATCCGAAAAATCTTATTCTGGTGACATTCTTGCTCAGTTCCAACCCTAATTTGAAGAGGGTAGTAATGGATGGGCATGCCACTGGCTGAGTGCTCTCACAGGGCCAGAGACAGGATGGAGTGGAGGAGGCTGATACTGGATGCCACCATAGTCCCCGACCCTCAGACATGAGGATGGGACTAGGTAAAGGTAAAGGTAACGGTAAAGAACCATTTTGTCTATTCTCCTTGGTTCAGCGTGACTCTTACTGATTCGGAATGTGTGAAGAGACCTTCACTCACCGTCCATCTGCAGTCCTAAGGTGTACTCCTCTGTGCCGTTCTGCACGGCTGTGTCCGGCTGCAGGACGGTGAAGGCGGTCTGGACATCGTCGTGAGGAGGCACGGTCTCTGTGATGAAGTCATCCATGTTCAGATCTCTCCTGTGTGTATAATAGGCATATCTTTGAGCTCAAACAGACTTTGCTTAGACCCACACAATATAAATCATGCCCTGTATTTCACTCCCAGTACCATTCAAACCGACTTGCACGCATTGGAACGCTACGCACACCTTACTCTTTCGAACGCGTTCTAGTGTGAAATGACATGGCGTACCTATTCCTCGTTATCATTTGTGTTCAAAAAGAGAATTACAATATCATAAATGGTATAACGTTACGATTTTAACATTAACTGACTATGACTTTAGGTCATAGTCTAATTATGGAAGATAATGTATGAGAACAAATTCATAACATAACATTAACGTTACACGACAGATGACGTCGTACTTACTGGAAGTCATAGTCTGTCTCGTTCGGGAAGTCTCCCAGCTTGCCGTACATGACGGCGGCAGGGTAGAGCGACACCAGGCTGACAGTCACGCCGTACGTCTGGTTCCTCCTGGCGCTGAAGCTCCGGAACACCATGGTGTCGTTAGGGAACGGGGAGTACTTCACCAGGCGGGGGGCGGGGAACATGTCAGGGGCGTTCTTCAACACCACAGTGGTCTCTTCAGGCAGGTCCTGCAAGTCAGAAACGATATGTCCAGGATGTTCTTATTGCTTGATTCAAAGGAGCGGGGAATTGTAGTTTTGCTGTGTGTATGTATGTAACGTTATCGTTATATATATATGTGTTTGAGTGTGTGTGTGTGCGTGTGTGCGTGTGTGTGTGTGTGTGTGTGTGTGTGTGCGTGTATTGTATGTGTGTATGTGTGTGAGAGAGTGAGTGTGTATCGTGTGTACACGTGCGTGCATGTATGTATATATGTATGCGTGTGCGTGTGTGTGTGTACGAGTAGCTCACCATGGGAAAACAAGATATGACCTTACCAACCTCGACGGGGGCCGACATCGTCTACCAGATACCTTGGCCCAGTGATGACGTCACACTTCAAAGAAGTCACATGACAAGCCGCACTGGGTCAGTCTACTGAGGAAGACCAGAGTGACTGGTCTAATATGCTCTGGGTGAGAGAACGTTTTTGTGTGTTGGATCTAAAGTTTGAACTTTGAACAAGAAATCACCTTGACTTCGAGTGTGTCCCCGTCCGGCCGTTTCAGCTCGATGTCCACTACAGACGACTTGATGTCCCGAGCCGAGTCGTCCCACACGTACGGGTTTCGCTCGTATCCCACAACCTGGATTCAAAAAAAGGATACTGGTAGTATATAATAATTGAATCTTTATTGCATGTTCATGCCCATGGGGCTAAATGTATATATCAGAACAGCAGAGTATGATGCTACATGTATATCATACTTAGTGACATAATACATAGAATAGAAGGAGGAAAGAATAACGTTAAAAGTACAAGAAAGTACTAGAAAATACATTCTATTTGATCTAGGTCTTGAAGATTTATTCTCTCTTTTTAAAGAAACTGGTGATGAATTCACATAGTTTTAATGTGAATTAAAACTGTACTAATGTTAACATTAGTGCATAAAGAGTACACAGAGTATTGATTTCATTGACAGTTAATTAGATTAAGTGGACACACCACACCACGTCACCGCATTCTCCTAGTGGAAAAGGCAGTCATCAAACGTGAACATGGATTTGGGTCTGACCGTCAAATATCACCCCTATGTGTGCGGGACTGGTAGAAACCAATAAATCACCTTTTGCAAATAGTATTTTGGGTGAAAAGGCACCAAAACTAAATCTAGTGTATTTGTCCTATAAAAAGGAATAAGGACATCCCAAAGCTGTGATATCATGAAATAATGCAGAAGAAATTACCACCTTCATCTCGACATCAGCAGTAATTCCTCCGCTGTACAGCGCATGCGCGTGTGGGAATGTCACCCTCCCGGCATGCGCAGCGACAGCCGCCCCTCCCAGCCGTCCTCCTGACGACTTGTCCAGGACCATCTGAACAGCCTTCGAGCCAAGCTCGACTCGCTCGCCGCTGTCTACACTGCCCAGCAGAGCATCGGCCATGTTGTCCAGGTCCTTCTGTAGACGTTGGGTCACTTCTCGTTGCTGTATTAAAGAGAATTCTTAGACCTCCATAAAACATTTGGTCTTGTGCATGTTTTTTTGCTCCTCTTCACCATGGTGTCTGCAAGCCAGAACTTGGGGAGGGGGGGGGTTGCCCTGAGGTCAGGAAGTTAACAGACGGTCACCGAAACGTCGGCTGAATAAAAGACTAAGTCTCCTTACTCAGTGTCTTACCAACCTGATGAAACTATTCACGGATGACCGAACACCAGACAACCTATGTTCCGACCTACTTCTAAGAATGATTGGAGGGAGTCCGGGGCGGATAGTGTTCGTGATCGAGGCCATATTCGACTGTGTGTGACAGCCAGGGGTTTGAAACAAAGACTCTTTTCCCCTCCTGTTGGTAAAAGAAGTTTCCATGGACTACTAAGTAAAAAAAGACGCCTCCACAGCATGCCAAAAACCTGGGGTTTTGGGGGTCTTCAGGGTCTTTGGGAGCTTTTATGTGCTATTTTCTGATTGCATATAGACAGCAGCCGAAGACCACCAAACCCCCAGTTCTATAAGCCTGCTACGAAGGCTAAAAAATGAGACTTACCAAGGCCCACTGCTGCTTCTGTTTCTGTTGAAGTTTCTTCTCCATCTGTTTCTGGAACTCGTCCCGTTTACGCGGAGGAAGTCGGCTCAGCGCTATGACGTCATCTTCGTCGTCTGTCACCGGTTCGGATCCTCCCGACTCCATCAGAGACGCCACAGTGTCGACAACAGCTACAGGCAATACATTGCATAATGAATGAATGAGGGTTTTCATTGTAAATGTTTGCCCCACGTGCAAGTCACACACTTTAACAAGAATTCGGAGATCTCATACCTCCATGAAATATAAGAGTTTTTACCTCCATGAAAAATGGAAGTATTGCTTTAAAATTTGTAAAGTCCCCTGCAGTTCCAGAACAAGCTGTTAGGGGGACCAAACCCACACCACTTATTCCTGACAGGAAAAGCTATCTGTCACCAAAACGTTAAGACCATAGTATGTTCAGGACAAAAGCTACAAAAACGTTCTGCTGCAGTACCAAGGTCATCCACCAGGAGGCCCATATTTGACCTTGACCTTTGTCTTCCTAAGACTTACCAGCATACCAAATATCATCATAATCCATAAAGGCGTTATGAATTTATGCTGACTACAAATGTGCGGAAACACAAACACATACATATACAGACACACACACGCACAGACACACACACAGACACACATACACAGACACACACACAGACACGCCAAAAACTATACCTCCGAATTCATTTTTCATGGAGGTAAAAATACCATTGAGGATACACTAGTACATTCGGCTTCCTCGCTCTTCTCGGTAATTTTAATACCATCGGTTAAGTTGGTTGGTATATCAAAAGACCTAAGTAATGTACATTTCACTTTGAATTCCTATTCAAGTATCTAAAGTGAGGAAAATTAGATTTACATGACTAAAAAGAGTATTCCTGTCAATATTACATACTTTTGTCTCCTAATTTGCATAAATTACAAAATCGGCAGATTATTGCCCCCAAGGGAGTCTCCCTGATTAGATTTGAAATTTGTGTCAACCGATTCTTAATTTTGCAACGGTAGATCTGTGATGTAATTGCATTATTATTATTATAAGAGTGTTTCAGTAGTTTTTTTCATTAACAACTTTGTTACTGTTGTGGATTATCGGGCTTTCTTCCTATCAATAATTCATATGCATATGCTATTTATATATGAAGGATAGAATATCATTAGCGTCTAACAAAAGAGTGTAGAATACCTGACGCTTTTGGAGCCAGTTCTTTCATACTGGCCCCCTCAAGGACGCTTTGCATGATGGAGTCAGTCATCGCTCCGACCACGTAACCTCCCTCAGCCTAGAATAATAACGATATACATATAATAGTATGTATTGTCTCAATGTGTTACATTAGACGTTAGAAATTTTTTAAAATAATAATAATAATAATAATAGATGGTTTATTAAAAGTAGTTTGCAGCCACCGGGCTGAATTGCATACCTTGTACAATTGCTAAAAAATCCTAAATTACAAACTAACAGTACTCATTGAAACTCAATATAGAAACTCATTAACACAATATAGAAACTCATTAACACAATATAGAAGGCTTACTATTAATTTCGTCATAGTTTGCGTTAACACATTTACACAAATATACGTGGCTAGCATTAACTACATTAACCCATTGGCAAGATTCACCATTTTCGCAAGTTCACAGTTCTTGTATGTTTAAATGTTTCTCTTCAACAGTAGTGACGACATTAATAAATGATTATTAATGTCATTTCTCCGCATAATTTTGTTGGGTACACTCAACCATCACATTGAAAAATAGCTTTATCGAGGATTTTTTAACAACACTTTGAACACATGGATATCTGACGTTTACATACTTTAGGGATAACAATTAATACTACATTGGTAGACATCACCTTTAGCACACTTGAGTACCTGTTTTACTAATAATTCTATATTGGTTATGCCCTTAGCTAGCATGGAGGTTAAATTCACCATGCCAGTCTAGTGGTGTGAGAGTATCAGTCAGACTTATTATGTTATACTTTAAGACTCGGTCAGCTAGAGCTTGTATTCCGCTTAAAGGCACCCAACGCGTTTTCAGGGCGACAAAACAAAGAATATTCTTTTTTTTTATTTATTTAACACCAAAAAGCAAACCTTGCAGCAGGGATGAGAATCCCTGAATTGAAAGAGTTTGCGTACAGAAAAAAAAGTTACAATAGGCAAGGCAAACACTATATACACACCCTCATATACACTATAATACATAAAACATTTGTACCAAGCAAAAAAAAACTTTATACAGATGAGGTGTTGATGAAATTTGTCTTATGATGACATTTACTGCCATTTATTATCATATTTTAGTCATTATTTCATACTTGAAGCGTTTGAATTATCTTTAAATCGAGCTGTGTTAGGCTTCTCTTATTTTTTGGTCATCGCTCATAAATATTCCGAACCAACCAATGTAACAAAACGAGCAACCCATTTTCGCCAGTTACATCGCATTTTTGCCTCACCGGTATCAGTATCAATCAATCAATCAATCAATCAATCAATCAATCAATCAATCAATCAATCAATCAATCAATCAATCAATCAATCAATCAATCAATCAATCAATCAAAAATGGTTTATTGCTAAAAACACGAACATTGCAGCAGAAAGCTGAATTGCGTTCAAAGATGTACAATCATTTTAAAAACGTTAACAACTACACAATCTCGGAGTCCAATTGTCGTAGTAGAATTGCACATTGAAAAATATTTACACGATATGACGTACATTTAGCTTAGTGTGCTATGGGATAGTATTGACTCAACATACAGTAAAAGAATGACCAGAGGATTGACTCCGACAATCCAGCTTTGCCACCCCTGAAATTACATTGTGTACCTTTAAGGCCACACCAAGTAAATTTTATGAATGACGTCCTTTGGAGATCCTGAATAAAACGCGAGAGGGCGAAAAAAACACAAGAAGGGCCATAAAAAACAAGATGCCTAGATTAGAAATATACTAAGAGACGACAAATGTTAGGACACAAATTGAATGAGGTGACACAGTGTAACAAGCAAGAAGTCTTTTATTCATCATCAAAACAGCAATAAATCAGGTGGAACAGCAGTTGTCTTCCTGTCCTGTTTTCGCGTTACGGGTTTCACGTCAATTTGACGATTTGCGGCACTGTCGTGACTCTTTGGTCATAGTTACAGGAAGAGGAATTTCTTGGGTTTTTTTTTCTAGGAACAGGCCAAAATCAATGCGCGCGCGGACGTCATCCATAAAATTTACTTGGTGTGGCCTAAACAGTATGATTACCTGGGCGTCCAATGGCAAGGTCCCACACATGGTAACGACAGTGTTGAAGATTGTCACCATCTTGTCGGTGGAGTCCTTGGCGGATGGAGTCCGCGACAGCTTGGCGAGGGTCTTCATCGCTTCCGTGCAGGTTGTCGAGTCGACCTACGAAACAAAAAGGTTGTAAACAAAAGAAAATGTTGTAAACAAAATAATCTGAACTGTTCTAGTACCCCATTTCCACCCAGCTCGAGGAGACAACCGTTAGATTTTTAAAAAGTGGCTCTAGTTAGTGGCTCTCGTTGGATCAACATGATAGTCCCTATCAATATGCAATAGCACCCAGTATAAGAATCGTGATATATATTGACAAGGTACTAGTAATCAACTTGTTCTAGGATAAAATAAAATGGTTTATTGGCCAAACATCGCCCGTGCAATCGCAGCCTTATAGTGCTGAATTGGTGCAGGGTTTACAATGGTACGATGATACAAATAGTAATAATACACATAATAATACACATAATACACATGATACATATTTGTTCCACATTTTTGTGGAACTGCCGCAAGGGTCTGTGCGGCTGCCATTCGGCGCCAGAAGGTGACCTCAATACGGCTTTCCCCAACCGAAGTTAGGTACCCATTCACACCTGGGTGGAGTGAGGAAAGTCGTGTTAAGTGCCTTTCCCAAGGACAAAACGTATTGTTGATTGTATACTTGTATATACTGTATCTGTAAGATATTCGTGTAGCGAAGTTGTGAATATTGGTTATATGAATAAATTTTTTTTAAAGTCTGACAGGGGCTTTAGCAATGTCTTACCTTTCCGTCATCTGAGGGAGAATCTCCACTCGGAAAGAGTTGGTCCAGTATCTCTCCAGGATCATCCAACTGTAAATCCGCTGTGGTGACCTCGCTGACAGGTAGGGAGCTGCTCTTGGGCGGTTCCTACAAGTAAACAAATCGTCCCAGTTTTTTAGCTACACGTATGGTAGACTTTATGCCTTCCCAGTTATTCACTAGGGATTGAGGTGTTCGAATATTCAAATACGCTTTTTTTCCTTGTCATTTGGTACAATGGAACTCGCTGTCACCAAGTACAGTAGGGACATCATCACTAGATAGCTTGTTTAGAGTTAGATGCACAAACGTTAGGTGTGACAAGTCGTTCGGTGTAGTATGCCGCCGCGCCGCATGCCATCCAAGCTGGTGTGTTACGACGAGAGGCGGTCATACCGGCTTTACAGATAGTTATAGATGTCCGATAAGAATGAAAATATTTCAACAGCTTATGTTAGATTTAATACAGCAGGACACTATGAAACTAAAACATTTCCTCTGTAAATCGAATGGCCTTACGTGTGAAATGAAAGTCACAGTTGATGTCGGAAACGGTTCGGTAGTTCTACCCTCTGGTTCTGAAAATAAAAAGAAAATAAGCATTTTATATTTTAATTTGTCTAACACAACATATATGGTCACTCACCTATTTTTGAAATAGTCAAAAAGTCTCAAATTGTACAATTTAAAAAGGTGTATGCTAGAAGTTTTAATGAATTGCTGTGGATATTATCCAAGCTTAAGGCACACAAATTTCAGGTCATTAGGGTTTAATGTCATCCTCCCAAATTCTTTTGTCTGAAAATTGCAACAAAAAAACAACAACAAATAAAACAATTTTAAAAGCCATTATAAATGAAGTAAAGAAACGTCGGGGATTTTCCCACTCTGCCTCGATACCAAATTCTAGGTCATTTGGCCTAAAAAATGAAGAAGTTCAATCGATTTGACGAATTGGCAGGCGCTGAAGAAAAAGAAACATATGAGGAAAAACGATTTATTTCATGCGTCCATACTATGTTATGGAGTGGAATATAAAAACACCGTAATGTACCCATGGCATCACCCGGCTGAGTAGTTGCAGTGGTTGTCATGAACGGGGTACTTGGTGAAGTTGACCTCTGGATGCTGTCAGTAGTTGTTGTAGTTGTTGGTGTTGGTGGGGAGGTGTATTTTCCCGTGGTCGGTGTCTCAGTAGTCATAGTTGTAAGGCTGGCAGGTGTGCTGGTTGTGACGATCTCTGTAATTGTACATACATTGTGTCTTGGCTTGGCTTCGTTTCCGAAGATTTCAGGGGCCCTTACATTAATATTGTACAAACATTGTGTATATAGTACATAAATGCTCACCAATGTACAAATTCCACCAAAAACTATACACGTGAATAGTTTCATCCTGTGTTATCATTTTTGTAGTATAGTAACTGTTGTGCAATTTACCGTTCGTTGTAACATTCTATTTTTCAGAATTAATGTTTCAATCATTATAAAGCCAGTCAGGATTTAAAAACCAGCGTAAAGCTGGCAGATCGCCGTGCTCTAAGCTTTGGTCTTCTTTCCAACTGTCACTATCCTGGGAAGCACACTACCGAGGCACTTACGATATTTTGTATAGAAATAATTTTGAACCTCGGGCAATGTCTGGAACAATATTTGAAGTGATAGACCTGTCATATGACATATGGACACTGTACACTAAATGACCTGTGGGGTCGTGTGGCTTAACGGCAGAGTGCTCGACTCGGAACCAAGAGGTCCAGGGTTCGAGTCCTGACATGCCACCGATCTTGTGCTTTTGGGAAAGGCACTTTACACGACTTTCCTCACTTCGCTCAGGTGAAAATGAGTACGAGCATTTGTATTGTCCCCTGTGTTGGTGGCGACATTAATATAGGTTGAAAAACTTGAGTGTGTCCCCACCACGTCTTGTGATTACATGTTGGAATATTTAAAAAAAATGACCTGTACAGGTGACGCCGTCTCCTGTGAACCCCTCCCGGCAGACACAATGGTACGTCCCTGGGTCGTTCACACAGAAGGTGTCCTCAGAGCAGGTCAGTTTACTGGAACACTCATCAATATCTAATGATATCAAAACAGAAGTAAGTACATCCGAGTAAAACAATGTTCACTACGTATGCATGTAAATGGTGCAAATTCAAAACGGGTTACATTCTATACAATTGGCGTCGCCACCGAGGCGTCGCCAAAAACGATAATCTTTTTTTGTAGCCAAGGCGCAGTGTATACAATCATCATTCGTAAGGAGAAATAAATTATAAATAGCTATAGCCGGTAAATAGCTATGGCCGGCCTGATACACGAAACAAGCAACCGTTTCCGTCAGCATTATATCATTTTTGCCTCACAGATATCAGATTGCTATATAGGATATATACGAGTACTCAACCAGCTTAGTACATTAAAAGAAATGACAAAAAATTGACGTTGTAAATCCAGTTTTAATGCCCTAAAACAATGGTGACTTAACGAAAGAAGGAATAATGCACCTTGACAGCCGCCTGGTCCCATCTCATAGCCCGATAAACACTTGCAGTCAAAAGAGCCCTCCAGGTTCACACATGCCGAGTTCCTCCCGCAGATCCATGGGCTCACCACGCACTCGTTTATATCTGTGGGACGGTATCTGTGTCATCAATTGTATCCACAACATGCTCACGTATGTTCACATATGTACGCTTTTTACCATCATGAAAAATGGAGGTATTGCTTTTAGTGGTATGTCTGTGTGTTTGTGTTTGTGTTTGTTTGTGTGTGTGTGTGTGTGTGTTGTGTATGTGTCGTGTGTGTGTCGTGTGTGTGTGTGCGTGTGTGTGTGAGTGTGTGTGTGTGCATGTGTGTGCACGGTGGTGTGTGCGTGTGTATGTGTGTGTGTGTGTGTGTGTGTGTGTGTGTGTGTGTTGTGTGTGTGTGTGTGTGTGTGTGTGTGTGTGTGTGTGTGTGTGTGTGTGTGTGTGTGTGTGTGTGTGTGTGTGTGTGTGTGCCTGTGCGTGTGTGTGTGTGTGTGTGCCTCTGTGTGTGTGTGTGTGTGTCTGTGCGTGTGTGTGTCTGTCTGTGTGTGTGTGTGTCTGTGTGTGTGCGTGTGTCTGTGTGTGTGTGTGTGCTTACATGTGTGTATGTGTGTGTGTGTGTGCGTGTGTATGTGTGTGTATGTGTCTGTGTGTGTGTGTGTGTGTGTCCGTGTGTGTGTCCGTGTGTGTGTCTGTGTGTGTGTCTGTGTGTGTGTCTGTGTCTGTGTGTGTGTCTGTCTGTCTGTCTGTGTGTGTTGATTAATTGCTGTGGCTGGTAAGTATCTAAGCTTATATGGAAGAAACTTAATACATTTCGGATTAATTGGGTTTAATGTCATCCTACCAAATTCTTGTCTGAAAATGGAAAAAATACAAATCAAATGAAACAATTCTCATAGACTGTATGAAATGACAAAAAAAGAAATGTTAGGGATATTTCTCACTCTACTCGATACCAAATTTCAGGTCATTTGGCCCGAAAATGTAAAAGTGAACTAGAAAGGCCGACATTTGCTTTGGAGCAAATTCAGCATGACTTCACCACATTTCATGACATGGCAGGGAAAGAAGGAGAAATACAAGGGAAAACTAGAAAGGCCAATATTTGCTTTGGAGCAAATACAGCGATGGGTTCACCACATTTTACGACATGGCAGGGAAAGAATGAGAAACACAAGGGAAAACAATGATTTACATTGATATAACTATAATATGAAGTAACATACAACTAAAACAACAGTTGGATAGCTATTCCCTACTTTATTGGTTAGGATTTGTAATTGCATAATGCAAACTGTTGATTTTCAAAATAAATAAAAAACGTTCATGCCCCGCATTCCAATGCTGGAGCAGAAAAGCTTGAAATACCTAGCAAAACACTTGAATAAAGACATACTGTCAGTATGGAAATGCTCTGTGCAGGTGTTAATCAAGTTAAATCCCAACAGCCAATCAGCAAGAAATGCTCTGTGCAGGTGGAAATGCTCTGTGCAGGTGTTAATCAAGTTAAATCCCAACAGCCAATCAGCAAGAAGTATAGAGGAAAGCTGCATGCCTATTGGTTGATGCCCTGCATTCCATTGTGATGACTCATGCCCAGACGTGGTAAACACGGCACACTAACACAGTAATACATTTGCTATAACACAGCCAAAAAACTCAAATAAAACCATTCTAAAAGCCTGTATCACAAAAATTTAAAAAACGCCTAGGGGTATTTGCCCACTGTACCTCCATACCAAATTTCAGGACCTTAGGCCCTAAAATGAAGAAGCTGAATCCATTTAAAAAATGGCAGGAGAAGAAGGAGGAGAAGGAGAAGGAGGAGAAGAAACATCAGAAAAAGCAATATGGGTTCACCACCACTTCGTGGTGTGGTGAACCCATAATAATTCTTTACATTGATATAACTATAGTATGGAGTGACAACAGTTGGATAGCTATCCCTTACATTATTGGTTGGGATTTTTGATTGCATAACGCAAACTGTTGATTTTGAAGATAAAAAGAAGCGTTTATGCCCCGCGTTCCAATGCTGGAGCAGAAAAGTTTGACATACATGTACAGTACAGACCACGAAATACGCATCAAGTTCTGCGGGACGTACCGCGGCCGTAATATTCCGCAGACGTCCCGCAATATCCCGCAGTGGAGCACTCGAGTGGGAGGGGGCGCTTCGTAAAGTGCGCCCAGAAATGCCGGACAATTTTGATCGTAAATATCGTACAATTTGTAAGTATAGCTATCTTGGATTCGGATGTATTGAGACATACATTTGTAATGAACAGATTCGTGTATAGTCATGTATGTATAAGCCCCCTTCTCTTCCGCAACTCCGTACGTCAACCTCTCCTATATACATGTAGGAGATTTCCTTCTTTATCAGGTTCGCTTTTGAACCTCCTTGATGTAACGTAACTATCAACCCGGCTAACACAAGCAGTGGCGTTTCCCATTACCAGTGGACAGTTTTACGAAAGTGCTGTGAAATTCTGCGGGACGTCCCGCATTTTTCCGCATGACATCCCGCACTCTCCCGTAGAACGTCCCGCACTCTCCCGCAGAACGTACCGCACTCTCCCGCAGAACGTCCCGCACTCTCCCGCAGAACGTACCGCACTCTCCCGCAGAACGTACCGCACTCTCCCGCAGAACGTACCGGACCCTCCCGCAGAACGTACCGGACCCTCCCGCAGAACGCGGCGCTCTCCTGCATGCAGGACGTCCCGCACTCTCCCACAGGTGTTAATTGAGTTAATCCAATCATATCCCAACAGCCAATCAGCAAGAAGAATAGAGGAAACCCGCATGCCTATTGGTTGGTTGCTTGCTCTGCATACCATTCTGATTAGTCATGCCCAAATACGTTAACACACTTCTATAACGCAAGCTCAAACTAAAAAG
This sequence comes from Branchiostoma belcheri, assembly GCF_001625305.1. NCBI lineage: Eukaryota > Metazoa > Chordata > Leptocardii > Amphioxiformes > Branchiostomatidae > Branchiostoma > Branchiostoma belcheri. Next base: position 217,852 of record NW_017803035.1, read on the forward strand.
CTCAAATGAAACCATTATAAAAGCCTGTATCATAAAAATGAAAAAAAAAAAAACCTGGGGGTATATTTGGCCACTGTACCTCAATACCAAATTTCAGGTTAATTATTTAGCCCCAAAATGAAGAAATTGAATCCATTTAGAGAAATGGCAGACGACGACGACGGAGAATAAACATGAGAAAAAGCAATAGGACTTCACCACTAGAGGGTGAAGTCATAAAAATGACGCTTTCACCTGTGCAGGTGGGAGGACTGGCACTCCAGGTGCGGTCAGCGTGGCAGGTGGCCCTTGTCTCACCTATCAGATCGTAGCCGGAGTCGCAGGTGAACTCTAAGACGTCTTGGTAGAAGTTGAGGCCAGTCATTGCGCCGTTCGCTGGAGTTTCTGGCAACGGACACTGCACCGCTGTAATAAGGGAAAGATACTATAGTTCAGGCCTCGAAATTAACTTTCTTCCTATTGTCTCAGCACTTTCCCAAAAATAAATTTAAACTGTCCCGAAGTGAGGATAAACTCTCTCAATCTGATTTTTGGGAAGTATTGTTATGACTTCAACTTAGGGTTGCAGAGTAGACAGGAAATTGGGGGGGGGGCGCTTTCCCGGATAAACAAATTTATTGTCCCAAATATTTTTCTTACCCAAATAACATAGAATGCATGATATAAGATACACATATTAGCAATAATTTCAATAAAAACTAAGATATATCACATCAACCATAGACTGTACGGAGGCAAATTGTAGAAAATCTACATGTGGTAATTGTTGTTGAAAGTGTTTTATGAATGGAATCAATCAAATCAGAATTTTGATTTAACATTTCAAGGCATCCAATACATTTTCAGGGCAGCAAACCTCGGTTTTCAAGTCAATTTCCTGGTCATTCTTTTAATGTAGTATGTCGAAGCAGCCCTATACCATAGTATACTGATATCTGTGAGGCAAAAATGTGATGTTGACGGAAAAAGGTCGCTAGTTTCGTGTCGTAGGCTGGTTCTAGGTACATGTATTTATGGCCTGTATCCCAAAAATCAAGAAACTCCTCAAGTAGTTTCAAATCATGTTTTCAGTATGAAATGATGACGAAAATGTGCTAAGAAATGGCAGTAAATGTCAATATCAAATTGCATTGCCATTGGATACCAAGCCTTACGTGTGCACGTGGGGAAACTGTTGCTCCAGGTGCTATCCGCCTGGCACGTGACGCTCTCCCCATCCGCACCTACAAGGTCGTAACCAAGGTCACAGGTGAAGCTGACCGTGTCCTGGTAGGCGAAGTTGACCATGTCATGGTCAGGGTCAGAGCCGCTGGTCATCTCACCGTTTACAGGAACGGTTGGCTGCGGACACGGTACGGCTGATACAGGGAGACAGACATTTGTGCAAGGAGTATTTACAAAGAATGACCTTTTTCAGGCAAAAACAGAGGTTCTTCAACTTATTCAAGGCTTATTCTAGCAACTCCACATACAAAGAAGAAAATGATTTACTGAATAATAATAATAATAATAATAACAATAATAATGATGATGATAACAATAATAATAGCCACCTTCCTTTACTCTGCGTCATATTGGCTAATAATATATTACACACATATATATATATATATATATATATATATATATATATATATATATATATATATATATGTATAGAGTAACAAATTTAGAAAAAACAAAATAGTTGCTGAGCATGTGCCTTAGTCAAACAGGGTTAGAAGTGCTCTGTGTATTCAATGCCCTACCTAAATTGACCCGCTGGGCAAAACCTGATTTATTTATTTTGACATATAGGACCACCAGCCTTACCTGTGCACGTGGGGACGCCGCTACTCCACGAGCCGTCTGCCCGGCAGCTGATGCTTGCCTGACCGGTGAGACCGTATCCCGTGTTACAGGAGAACTCTGCCGTGTGTTCGTAAAAGAACTTGACGGGGTCTTGCTGGGAGCCAGAAGGAGTCATCGCACCGTTTTCAGGAGAAGTCGGACCTGCACATTCCACGGCTGAAACAAGGAAAATAACCTATTCACACTGCGCGAGCATTGGTTAAATTCTGCATTACCAAATTCACTATACATACAAGGATATAACGGTGGGCAACTTCAGTGTGAAGTCATTGAAAGCATCCACAACGCCTGCTAAGATGTGTGGTGCTAGGTCAGTCCCAGTGATGCTTAATTTATAGGTAGATACCTATGGGGTCATGAATTGATGTTACGCAATGTACAAGACAGTGGACTTCTATCACGTGGTGAGTACGACCTGTCTTGCCAATCACAGTGTAAACTTGATCCGCCCTAACCAATCGCAGTGCAGGTCTACACGTGCTCCTAATTTTGCCGCGTCTTCCAGAATTTTTCTCGGCCCACTCGAACGAACCACAGTAGCGACCGGTCCGAAAGGTTTGGAAACTACAAGTGATAATATGATATTCTCGCTCCCACTTCACCCAGTCAGCTGTATTGTCGATACATAGTTACTCGACCTTTGCTACGCGACTTCGGTACTGCCCCATAACTCATAAAGGCTGCACCAACGACTGCGCAGTGTAGATAGTTTACTTTTTAAAACAACGTGTGATTAAAAAAAACCTTTATCCACCAAGATAGACAAATGACGATAAGACACCTTAAACTTTGCGTCAAATTGAGATAACAGTTTGTTACATATTCTATACTTACTTTACATATTCTATATGAATTAAAACTGCTTGTGCTACGGAATTTCCTCACACTTGTGTAGGTTCCTTGTAGATATGTAGATCGTAATTTACTAAGTTGGTCTCCAAAGTAATTCAAAATGTTTTTTTTTTTCAAATTTTCCATTGTCTTAAATTCCTAACAACATTACACCATGCATTTCCATAAACCGTGGACAAATTATAAACTCCACCTGTTCTCACACCTACATGTCTTTAGAAACGAGAAAAAGTTGAACCTGTGCATATTTGTATGCTAGCTATAGATGCAGTAAGATATCAGACTTGTATCACTAGTACTGTTTATACATAGAACTTCATCACCATGACCTGTGTTTAGCTCGTAAGGGCATAAATGTACACTAAAGGTATTTTATTCATTCATCTTTCCCCTTCCCCTTCTCCATCCCTCCCCATTATTATTGACAAATCATGTATCATTAATTTTATATGCTCTTACATCTATAACTGCGTCCAGAAGCGAGAAGAAGTTGAACATGTAAATAGTAGATCACATTAGTAGGTATAGTTTAGTCATTGTTGTATCCTGTTCCTTGTCTAATAATGACCTGTACTTAGCTAGTTAGAGCACAAATGTACAATAAAGGTCTTTCATTCATTATTTTTTACATTTCCCAGGCACTGCCCACTGAGGTACCTTTCTGACAGATGTAATAGTTGCTATCGTTGCACGGGATGTTGTTCCATTTGTAGTGTTCCTGCGGCAGGATTTCCACGCACTGCTCTGTGCCTATGCTTGGCTGGTCAGGAGCCCAGTTCTGGTAGTCCAGGGCGCTACCATCGCTCCACACAAAATTTTCCTCAAAATGGTATGAAAGTAAATTTTAATCAAAAGACGAATCAAAATTATGTGAACATGGCTTGACATGTTTGGGCAAGAACATTAGAGAAGAAAAAGCACTGTAATTGGAAAAATATTTCGGCAGTAACGTTACATGTATGTTCTGTCATGCGTTGCATTGATCAGCGCCTGTTACATACTCAGAACATTTCCACCAATCAAACAAAGTTGGCTGAAGTTCGGGAGCAGTCTGACCAAATTAGGCCACGCCTGCTTGCCAGTACAAGTCAAATCGAATTTGAGTTAAATTTGAGTCAAATTTGATCCCCGAGCACGTCCGAAACACCAGGCAACCATGGCCGAACCCCTCATCCATGGTTGGGAGTTGGGGGGGGGGGCAGTGTCGGTGTTCGGAAGGCCGTATTCGGCCATGTGTGTGATGTGTGTGATAGGGCTTAACGGCAACTGCGGCTCTTTCAACACATCCTTTTCCCTACCACAACCAAATCAAGTCCCGTGTATTTTAACCAAATTACAACATAGATTTGTACATGAAATTTCGAAAATATCATAATTCAAACTTTATGAAACCGCTAATTATCGATTGAAGATAATTAAAAATGCTATCGTCAACTAAAACCTATAATGCCATTGCAAAGGCAGCTATGAAAACTATAGCTCACATGATCGGTAAGGTTGTCCAAACCAATCCATGTTTTTCCATCGGAATCATTGCGCCCCATGTTTCTGAGATTGGTCTCGATGAAGTCGTTCATTTCCTGAGTTTTGATGACGACAAGTTTTCCACCATCGCCACGCTCCCAGCAGGAATCATTTGCTCCTTGGTACGTCTGCTTGTCGTCGGAGAACTTCAGGCACGTTCCCTTGAACCTGATGTATTCACCCGGGCAGGGACCTGCGGTGAAACCAAAACGTTATTGGTTCAACATACAGTAAACCTGAGTGAAAATGACCTTTAATTATGTTTACCGAAGGAAAACATATTGTTTTTGTTCAGTTTCTTCTTCTTCTTCTCCAAACAGTGACCTATGACCTGACCAATGACATGATTTGTTGACATCTGTCACCATGGTTACATAATGTTGCAATTTCATGGTCTGCTCTGCTCCTGTCACCATATACTAGTAGTACATGACTTGTATGTGATTGTGTTTGAGTAAGAATTAACAGAGCAGGCCATGTCCGAAGGCAAACATTAGACATTTGCTCTACAAATGTTACTTTTCTAGTTTCTTCCGCAATCCAAGTGTTTTATTCAGCCAACATTTTGGTGACCGTCTACCACCTTTCTCATGGCAACTGGTTCACATTGCACGGCACAGGTGTTGTCTCTTATCGATGCGGTCCCAAATGCAACTTATTTACATATATACATATGTACAGTTACAGGGAACGGCATCTATAATAATGCGGTCCCAAACGCACAGGAGTGCTGTATAAACATAATTGTTGTCATTCAAGTATATAAACAGAGCAACAGAGAATGCGGTTTTAAACGCGACCGAGTCACCGAAACGTCACGACTTGGTTGCGGGAAATAAAGAGAAGAGTCTTACCATTTAGTGACTTACCAACATAATGAAATTGTTCATTGAGGCAGCACCGATGTTTGAATGCATTGCTCACTGAATAATTCATTGGGTATTACGGTAATGTGCGTAATTATTGTTGTACATTCCCTACGGCTAAACAACATGTCTGGGCTAAAAAATTATTTGGATACAACAAGATTATAACCCCCTTTCTTGGATGGACAAAATAGTTAACTTGCTTACAGAATTATACATTTTAATGCTAATTAGCCACCAAACGTACTCATGAACCCTGGTAGTACATTCAGATAGCCTCCACCAGACCTTCTGAAAGGGGTTTAGGATGGCACAATATATTGAATGGGATTCAAGCCACCCTAGCTGTTCCAGATGATAAGAATATAGTGGTAGACAAGACCTCTTACGTACTAGTGATTTGCCTAAGGAATGAATATGTAACTTACCGTGGCAGGAGAAGTCAGTGCCGCTCCATGTCTGGTCGGCCTGGCAGGTCCTTTCTGAAGATCCAACCGGAACAAACCCAGAGGAACACTGGAAGGTGACAACATCTCCGTAATGATGTCCACCGCTCATATCTCCGTGGTGAGGGGCATCCAGGGCTCCACAGGATTTTCCTGGAAAACAATGAAGACCAGCATTAGAAATGTTTAAATTGTAACAAAACGTCCATTCTCTCTCTCTCTCTCTCTCTCTGTGTATGTATGTATGTATGTATGTATGTTTCCGTGTGTGTGTGTATGTATGTATATGTATGTATGTATGTATGTATGTATGTTGTGCAATGTGTATGTGTGTGTGTGTGTGTGTGTGTGTGCGTTTGTAACTTGAACGTGAACACTTACGGACGCAGAAGTCTCCGGATTTTTCATATCCAGTGCAACAGTAGTGGACTGTTCTCTGGCATGTCGATGGTCGGTAGGCAGTCCGGTACCTACAACACGAATTCAGTCACAGAAGAGTTGGGTACATTCCTTGACAAAGACCTTATCTAATGTCCACCAGATTACAAAATAGGCTGATGGCCAATAGTTTGTCCAGCCTCGTTTGGGCCATCATATGGTTCATTTACCCGCCTAGGCTCACTCCCCCGGTCAATTATATTACCGACTTTATTTTTGTGGCATACAACTTAGCATGGGTACCGTCCGGATTTTCGCTCCGCAATGCTCGAATTTTTTTTTCGAGCGTTGCAGACCGAAAATCCAGATGGTGCCCAGGCTAAATACCACTGTTATGGTGTTAGCTATGACATGTGTATTTTTATGAATATGTCTAGGAATAGACTCCAATCAGTAGAGTAGTAGTATCGGTAGAGATGCCGATCGTCGATTCTTTGTCGACAGAATTAGAATTTACAGGCTCCAATCGTTATCTTTGCCAGCAGATCGGAGCCTCTACCCTGACATATTTATGTATATGCTATCCCTTTATAGTAAAACGTGGAACTTTATCCCAACACAAAGATTACACAGAGATCAAATTTTCAACGACCTCTATCGCCTTCGTAAGTAATGACCAATCACTTAAAAACGTAATCTCGAGAGTTACAGACACGTGACCCTATTCACACGAGACTTCACGGATACGTGACGTCAGCAATCGATCAAATGTGCCAGGGAGTTTATATCGTCCACCGCCACTGTTAAGTGATGGCTCTCAGGAAGACCTGCTTGGGGTCAATCTAAAAGCATGTGCATGTACAAACTATACACTTACAAGTTTTATAGCATTTTGTAAACTTAACAACTTGGTTGCAAATTACTATTGACCAGATGAAAGAAAACATGACAAATAGACAATCAATATCTGATTCAGTACACACCTTGTGCAAATCGCCCAGCTTGAGCCCCAAACCCCACAGTTAGTTGTGTACCGCTGACTGTACGCTACCTGGCAGTCATAGCTTTCAACCTTCGAGCACACGTTGTCCCTGTAGGACCAAATGGCGTCCAGTCAACCAAGCTGTTTTTTGCTTTTTTTTTTTGCTTCCAGTTGTATTATCTCACATTATCAGAGTAACGTTCAGTGCTTTTCGAACAGAAACCCAACAGTACCTAATGGGATAACTAATACATAATTTAAAAGATGCAGGTGAAACAATGCGTGCAGGCAACAACAACGCATGTATTGACGTGTACGTTGTTCAAATAGCAAACTTTATAGAACCCAGTGCAATTTCAGGACAAAAAAAATGCATTTTCAGACTCAATTTAATGTGGTTACTTGAATAAACAAATAATGATTTGAATAAACCATATCCAATAGCATACTGACATCTGTGAGGCAAGGATGTGATGTTGCTGACAGAAATGGTTGCTTGATACGCATTGTACGCTGGTTCTACCTATTTATTGGTGGTACCAAAAACTAAAGGGACACTTCACGTAGACTATTTTAAACACTTCAAGCATGAAATGACGTCGAACGTGTGTTAAAAATTGACAGTAAACGTCAATATCAGATGACAAAATGACAAGAAAGTTGACTTTTTGCATCGTCCTAATTTACATAATGCAGCTTAAAAACATTCTGAACCATTTCCTTACCCCGATAGTGTTTTGACCAGATCACTCTGAGACAAGAACACGAGGAACCATAGGACGGCCGCTACTAACGGACGTGCAGGTCCCGTCATGACGTTGGCTTCAACAGCGTTATTCTGTAAAAAGAGAGTATAAAATATATAGTATGAATTAGCCTGCAGCTGGTATCAATTCTATCGTGGTTGGAGCAGGATTTCGTCGGGGCTCTAGTAGTTTTCCCCCGCCCAGATCAACAGGCCGCCCGGTGAGCGTTTAGCACGGCAGGCAGGAATTTGATTAGCTCCACCAAAATTATCATGGTGGGGTAAATTGAACTGTCGTTGTGCAAACCTACCGGGGAGCCCATGCTAGTAAAGTCTGGCTGCAAAGAACCCCTGAAGCTCCGAAGAGAACCCGACCAAACCACGATATACTGGACACCAGGCTATCGAGTCAAGGCCATATTTTAGCTACATTATCTCTACCCCACCAGACCTAGAGTGCTACCATCATCTTTCGAGATGGAAGGATGCCTACTACTATCTCTACCCCATCCTGTGTTCTATATCGAATGTAACACGTACGCACGCACACATAAACACACACACACACACACACACACACACACACACACACACACACACACACAAACACACACATACACATAAACTATAAACTATATATATAAACTATAAACTATACGGGATAGCTGTTCTTGTTATTTCGAAGATGAGAAAAAAAAGCACGTATTCAAAATTGCTTTACCTTTGCCCTTTTAGACAATCATCAAACGTCCGTAGTAGATCGCCACGATACAGCCCATATAACGCTTCTACCGTGTGTTCACAACAGTGTACCCTTTGAAAAGAAACAAACAAACAAACAAACAAACAAAACAAATTCTCTGTGCGATAGGCGCACTAAAACGCCCAACGTAGCGTCCGTGGATTATGACTGGACAGACTTCCCATAACCAAAACACTCCCTCCAACCGGCGGTGGTTACAAAAATTGTTTTGACACTTTACCGGCAGACCTAGGGCGAAACCATTGTATCGACAGGTAGGGAACATGTTTAAAATAACTGCGGGAAAGGGCATCGATATATACCAACTTTGATGTTTTTATTTTAGTATGATGTAGGCTGACTTGTGTTGTATCTAGAAATACTGTATTTTCTTATTTTCAAAGGATGTGAACAAATGACTGAGCATCATCACCCCTACACAGAAGGTACCAAACGACACCTGTAGCTGTAGCTACGAGCAAGTAACTGTCACCTGCGACAAAGTAATGTCGTTAGCTGGAGTTAAGTGATGACATTTTAAATATTAATGACGGCGTCTGTATGGACAACAATGTATGGGTATGCATGGCTTGCCAATTTTCCGGTGCCAATTATTTTCAGTCATTGTGCACGCCACCTTATATAGATATGGTAATAATGGCACATTATCTAATATGATAATAATGGCACATCGGATGTATGAATTCAAAACGCCATGATGTGCGATACACATGCCAGGAGGCGTAATGAATTATAACCCTTTTACTGAAATGCCCAAATTCTCACAAAACATATGGTTGTCGTGGTTTTACCATCGCCATAAGCAAGAAGGTATAATATGCTTTCGAAGGTGCTCCTGTGCGCGTGTGTGTGCAAGAAGGCTTTGAGGGATTGTTTTGATATTTGATATATGAGCAGGTCTTGATGAGACCTTGAAATGATTCCATTTTTGGCACACTGGCGGTTTGTTTTGGTACTGCAGCTGGAATTCGGGGGGTTTGATATCTCATGATCTGGACATGCTACTGTGATGGTATTACTTTCAGCCTGGATATCACTCTCCGTAGTTACCGCTGACTCTCTCCTGTTGTTAGATATGTAGGCGTTGCCAATGTATTACCTTTTCTGAAACGTTGAACTCGCAGCACTGTCTGTGGGGAGGGGGGCTACTGCACAGGGACACACCGATTTAATTTTATGGATTACATCCTCTGAAGACCCCCAAACTAGTGAGCGCGGGCGAATAAAAAAAGATTCCGGTCAAAAATAAAAATGCTACAAAACCACAGGAATACACAGCTCAGGTATTGTGAATTCGCGGCAATACATAGCGACGTATACGACAAGCCGGTACATATGCTGGATTTTTGCGGAATTTATGAATCAGCATTGTACGTATTGTACATGTACTGAGTTATTGAGTCGTGGAGCTTCAGTAGCCTGGGTGCCTTCCTCCATAGTTACCAAACGGCTCAGTATTGTTCCTTACAACTCCCATGGACTACCCAGGCCTAGAGCCAGGCCAGAGCCTCGGAGAACGTGATCTTTTTTTTTCTTTTTTTTTTGAGAACAGGCGAAAATCAATGCGCGCGTGGATGTCATCCAGAAAATTAAGTCGGTGTGGCCTAACATGGAAGGTACAAAGTAGTATGGAAAAATTCTTGGCGCTTGCCAAGTCTAATGTGAGAGGTACATATAGCCAGGAGTAAGCTGTGCCATATGGTGTTAAAAAATATGTCGGCTTTCAAACTGTATGATTTGGATTTAAATTTTCCTGTTCTTGTATATTTAAAAAATGCGCTGTATTAAGCCTCGGTCACAACCCGCCGTACATGCTTTTTGTCCGTACGTTTTTTGGGAGGCTACGTCTGCTACGTTTTTTCTGAAAACGTGGGGAAGGAGTGGCATCGACGCACGTCACTCGCACGTCACTCGCGCGGTTTCGCAAGGTGTAAGAGTGTGGTCTGCACGCCACGTCTGGCCGTGAGCGGTTGCGTGCATCATACGTTGCGCAAGTGGTAAGTGAGTTGTACGTGCTTACAACGTACGATCTCTGTGCGATTGCAACTTTACCGCAAGGAGGCCGTACTCACACGTGCTTCTTCCGCACGGCACGTACGCACCCCCATGAAACTCCTTCCTCTTCGCCCCCGCCGTTCTGCTTCGCCCCCGCCCCGTTCTGCTTCGCCCCCGCAAAAAATTTGCTTCGCCCCCGTCGTTCCTCTACGCCCCCGACGCAATTCTGCTTTGCCCCCGTCCTTCTGCTTAGCCCCCAATGGCGGCACAGCTCACAGTCGACACGAAAATCGTCTGCAAAATAACAATAAAGGCTGTGCCGCCAAATTTAAAGTAGCCCATGCTCCGGCAAACATTCTGGACCACCTTTCTGCCAAGTGGCGTTGCACAAATCCTTCCCATTCAAAAGTTTACCCCTACCTCACGGCCCGTCAGTGGTTCTTACGTTTATAAGTACTGGCGGGAAATTTCACTCACGGCTGTACTTATAAACGCCAGTACTTATAAACGTAAGAACCACTGACGGGCCGTGAGGTAGGGGTAAACTTTTGAATGGGAAGGATTTGTGCAACGCCACTTGGCAGAAAGGTGGTCCAGAATGTTTGCCGGAGCATGGGCTACTTTAAATTTGGCGGCACAGCCTTTATTGTTATTTTGCAGACGATTTTCGTGTCGACTGTGAGCTGTGCCGCCATTGGGGGCTAAGCAGAAGGACGGGGGCAAAGCAGAATTGCGTCGGGGGCGTAGAGGAACGACGGGGGCGAAGCAGATTTTTTTGCGGGGGCGAAGCAGAACGGGGCGGGGGCGAAGCAGAACGGCGGGGGCGAAGAGGAAGGAGTTTCATGGGGGTGGTACGGGGCACGCGAGTCACTCGTACTCGCACGCACGGGTGGTGAATCCGCAGACCGCACTTAGAAAAAGTTTTACATGCACTTAAAGTTCTACGGCGTGTCTGCGTGCTCCCAAATCCGTAGGATCCCGTACGGAGGCAGTACTCACCACGCCCGGATGCCCTAAGTTTGCCCACGTTTTTGCACGTAGACAGCACGCAGAAGCACGTACAGCGGGTTGTGACCGTAGCATTAGGCATCTGCGTTCTAGGGTGAGCCGGCTACAGTTCAATTGACCTCCGCAGGGCGCCATTTAAAAGAGGGCCTCAAGTGCGGGGTGCTACTACATGAAATTTAAACAGGTTCATAAACTACACTTCTTGTCACCGAAGCTTCCGAGAATTGCCTAAATGGATGAAATAGTATGAAGTACTTCATTTAACTACCCATGTTTGATAAAAATTATTTCAACAAAAATATTCTTTGCATTGGCTTAATTTGGGACAAAATAAGAAATTTAAACAGGTTCATATACTACAATCTCCACGACAGCCCATGCTGTGATACCCAGTTATCTTTTGCTGTTTTAGGTGACATTGATAGCACACGAGTTGTTTGTGAGTGCTGCGGCAATTTAGCCTTTTTTCAAATGATCAACTGGCATTTACTCTTATAGCTTCTCATAACTATGTTATGTTGTCCAACTATGGTGTTTAGACTGTCCTTTCAGGCCTTTCTTTCAGACTGTCCGACTGTAGTGTAGAATATTCCGCTTTGTTCATAAGGGACGATTTCGCAGCCCCAGAAAAAGCATTGTCTTGAAATGTCTTGAACCTTGCATCGGCTCCTTGGTCTTGGGATGTCTCAAGCTGAAAGTCAGGCCACTCTGCTCGTCGTTTTGCTACACTGTCCTCTGAAACTATCCACCAAAGCACGACCAGTTTGGGCCAGAGCCAGCCACGGGCTTATGCCTCTACAAGCAGAACCTTCTCTGAGCTACTCCTGTGTGTGAAGGTGAACATAATTAAACATAACTTATTCAAATAAGGACCTTATTTGCATGATTTATGACTATAATGGCATTCTTTGTTACGATAAGACTGGCGGATCGTCATGATTTTTGGTGTGTAGGTAGCTAAAGTGATGCCTGACATAATTATGTGACAATTATGTAATTTGCATAATTTATGAGGAAATTCTATAAATCAGCTGCGTTACATGCTAGGACTATTCAATCTGCAGTGGCATAGTTACTTCCGCATGCGTTGCGTTTCGCTGCGGTGTGATGCGTTGCACGAGAAATACCCCAAAATTGTACCTATACAGAGTTCTAGAGTTCTATATAGATTGTACTGTAAGAACTTCGCGATTACGTCATTGTGAAGGTATGACGGCGGCCAATTTGTGAACGCTAGGCTCTAGCCCAAACTTCAACACAACTAGACGTAGCAAAAATCAGACATACCTTACTTTGAAAACTTTGAAATGATCTTTATTCTTTAACTGACCGTTCTAGAATGTTATTTAGAACAGGTAAACAAACTGGTAATAATGGTATAGGTCCATTGTGGCTAATGAATGAATGAATGAATGAAGAGACCTTTATTCTACACACATACCCACTGGTCACAACAAAAGAATGGAATACAGATGACGTTACATATACACATTGTCAAGTAGCTACAATTATTTTTTTTTCTCGTTTCTTAGTAATGGTAAAAAAGTAAGAACGGGTATGCTTCAGAATAGGAGGTTAATAGACATGGCAGCTTTTGAAATCCACACGACCGCAGGTTTGCGCAAGCTGGCACCTGATTGGTCAGGCGAGAATTGGATTGTTCTCCAGAATATCATGTTACAAAAAACAAGCAAGCTAACGTTGCAATGACCTGTAGGACACCCAGGCACCATAGTAACTCCATAAGATTATGTCAGGGAAGCAGAACAAGACAGAGACGTCTTTTACATGACTGTGAGTTCTTTTATTTGTATAGTATCGCTGCTATCCAATGTAACGATGTTTCAGCAGTGTTTAAATCAACATGTTTCCCTTCTAACGTTATGCATTCTCCCTTCCTAACGTAACATAGTTTGAAGGTCGTTACACTGGATAATGCTCATGCTGAATAAACAGTCGGCACTGCATATTTGTTACCCTGGATGCAAGACTAGTATCGGGCCGTTAACCGTTTTCCTTCGGCAGCCAAGAGCCCCTCCCCCGCCTATCTAAATTACCGCTACGGGGGACTTGAGCCCGAGGGGTTTGTAGGGCCAGCCAAACTCCCCAGCCTGGGCTAGACTCCCCCGTAGCGGTAATTTACACCAGCGGGCGAAGGGCTCTTGCGGCCCGGAAAACGAGTTCTGGCTTCCAGGGTACATATTTGTGGACAGTGACTCTAAAATCTACTCAGTAGAGGAAGGGTAGTACTGTATATAATGCCGAGTTTTGTGCGTAATTGTGCCCCACAAACTCACGCCTAATGATGTCCTTTTTTTTCGAAATAGAGCACCAGTCAGCCATGGGGAAGTTAAAGTCGTTTGTCGTCACTTTCGACAACAACAAGGACGTGTACCAGGCAGGGGAGATCGTCAGCGGGAAGCTGATCGCAGACGTTACCGAAGGAATAAAAGCCAGAGGTGTGATATATGATTTATAATAATAAAAAATTTGGTACCACAGTGGCCAGGTTTAAAGGTCTATAAGGAAACAGAAGTACGGTCTTTAGAATAAACATGTTTGTCACCTAGCGTCACCTAGTGTCAAGTTTCCCATCATGTTTTTCATGTGACGGTACTTGCGCCATGTTGGATTCCACCTAAACGCTGCTGCTGTAATGTATGTACCCACAAACATTGTCACTGGGCATTCAAATTAATATTAGTATGACTCAACTGAAAATCTCTATTCTCTGTAATGCCATATTGTACCCCTCCCCATTGCTGAATGTTATGATATCGTTGCCCCAATGGTGTGAATTAATTACCTTTGCCAAGAGGGTTACGTTTTCAGAGGCGTTTGTGTCTATCCGTCTGTGTGTGTGTGTGTGTGTGTGTGTGTGGTGTGTGTGTGTGGCTGTGTGTGTGGCTGTGTGGCTGTGTGTGTGTGTGTGTGTCTGTAAACACGATAACTCGAGAAGGCTTAAATTGATTGTCTTGATACTTGGTATGTGGGTAGGTCTTGATGAGACATCGAAATGATTGGATTTTAGGCCCCCTAGTGGCTTGTTTTGATATCTCATGATCTAGATATGCTAGGGTCACGAAATCTGAATAGTAGGTAGCTGCTGTGATCTATGTGACGTGAGTATGGGCTTCCTAGCGGCTTGCTCTGGAAATGCAGGGGCATTTCTTGAAAAATATTAAAATGAGGATATTAACTTAAGAACTGGTTGACGGATCGTCCTGATTTTATCTACAATTCGTCAGTCATAAAGGTTAACATCATTTGGCGAAGGCAAGAGGTCGTGGAACTGGAGTTTAGTATTGTTTACTCGCATAAGAATACAGGTATGTTTTTTGTCTGTCTGTGTATCTGTATGTGTGCGTGTGCTCCACGTGTTTCTGCAGGTTGTAATGAATATAAGGTTGGGATCAGTTTGTCCAAAGAGTAAAAACGCATGAGGTGCTTATCCCTGATGAACTGATGTCTGCCATCTGATGACTAGTGATGATATGCTGATGAAATAAGGATAACTAAAGAACCAGTTGGCGGATCGTTGTGAGTTTTTATCTGTAGGTAGCTTGACATAATTAGATGACAATTATGCAGATATGGATTTAATTTGCATAATTACATCTAAATTATAAAAATTATAGAAATTATGAAAATTATAAAAATTATAAAAATTATAAAAATTATAAAAATTATAAAAATTATAAAATTATAAAATTATAAAATTATA
>NW_017803035.1:236975-243575 GCF_001625305.1 Branchiostoma belcheri
AATTCACCAATTTCACACTTCCCATAATGCCTAGTAACGGTCACGGATATGACGTAAGACCACCCCCCTTCCCCATCCTCGATGTAATATTTCCAACAAGTTCTATCGACACACTGGTCAACTATTGTTTTGAATTATTTCTCTAGTATAAAGCGCATGCCATAATTGCATTTTTGTTGGAATTAGAGAAAATGACGTACCTTCTATCGTTCTAATATACGTAATGCGACCGCGCGAGTAGGAGAGTCTTCGGTAGAAGGTAGAACGATAGAAGGTACGTCATTTTCTCTGATTCCAACAAAAAATGCAATTATGGCATGCGCTTTATACTAGAGAAATAATTCAAAACAATAGTTGACCAGTTTGTCGATAGAACTCGTTGGAAATATTACATCCAGGAAGGGGGAGGGGGGTGGTCTTACGTCATATCCGTGACCGTTACTAGGCATTATGGGAAGTGTGAAATTGGTGAATAACACAAAAAAAAAGAAGAAAATAATGTCTGGTCTAATGACTTAACAGGTTGTAAAACGTTGAACTATATATATGCCAACACACAAACTATACGGAGATCAAATTTTCAGCGACCACTGGCGCCTTCATCAGGATAATTAATGACCAATTACTTCACCACGTCATCTCGCGAGAGTTACGGTTACATCATGTGACCTTGTTCCCACGAGATCACGTTGTGAAGTGATTGGTCATTAATTATCCCGATGAAGGCGACAGTGGTCGCTGAAAATTTGATCCCTGTATAATTTGTGTGTTGGAATAAAGTTCAACGTTTTACTATGATTACTACCAACACAAATGAACTTTAATGACTTAAGAGGTTGATTCTCTGCACATTTTTTAATTACTTTACCTTCAATGTCTTAACAGATGCCTTCAGGAAATCAGAACTCCAAGACTCTGTGCTGCCTGTGCTGCGCATCGGGACCGATCGAACTGCAGGCACAGACAGACAGGGGTGGGTACTGTCCCGGGGAGAGGATTGTTGTAAAGGGGTCAGTGGAAAACAACAGCAACACCAGGATCACCAAGACAACGGCAAAGATTGTACAGGTATGTCACGAGAGATCAAGTATTGGATCATTAGGATCATTTTGCTTTTACTTAACCCTAAACAGTACACCTGGGGTCCGCGCGGACCCCAGCACTATATATTCTGTAATATCTTTTTGGTTTCTAAAATTTTTTTTTGAAATTTTAGGTAATTGTCACCCACAAAGTTGTCTCTCAGTCTCAATACAGTGCAGAAAACTCCGTTTCTACCATTTATAAAAAAAATTATATCTGATTTTCTTTTGGGGTCCGCGCGGACCCCAGCCGGCTTTCGATCATAATGGATACACTGGCGTTCTTATACATTACCTTATTTCCGTTTTTATATGTTTTTATGCACTCATCGTATGTCTACCAAGTTTTCAGAGAATGGTGTAGTAATAGCATTAAATTTTACTAACTTTGGTGTGATTATGACGTCATATGACGTCAGAGCTAATAATATAGTCCGCCATATTGGATTTTGACCAATGACGTCATCAAATTAGCATATTCTATGCATATTAAATGATTTAACTTATATCTAATTATGTAAGATGTTATTAATGCTGGAAAAGAAGTGTAATTTAATATAAAACTCAGAAAATTTTTATGTTTAAACAAAATTACTTCTATTTTCAAAAAAACTGCCTGCTAGAAACCCGTTGCCATGGCAACACAAAAAAACATCAACTTACTAGTATTAAACTAATATGAACTTTTTTCCAGAGACATTTTAGGAATGGTCTCCAAATTTGATACTTCTAGCGCAAGCCGTTTAGCCGCTATCTGAGATCAAAGTTGGGCCTCAAAAGCCTCTTCAGTCTGAAATGGGTTTAAAAATCGGGTATTTCTTCTTGTCTTCTTTTCTTCACCAAAAAATAGAAAAAGTTCAAAATGTATGGTTTTTGTATGTAATGTGGACACAGAGGTTCCCACATCAGTTTGCAAAACAATTGAGCTGGTAGCATGTTGATAACTTCTAGAAATTAGCAAAAAAACTGTTCTGGGGTCCGCGCGGACCCCAGGTGTACAGATTAATCAGTCCGGGAAGGTGTTCTGTTGAGGGTTAATACAATCAATCAATCAATCAACTTTATTGCTCAACAACTGTAGTTGGTACAATTTATGGCAAAGAAACAACAATGGTACGTACACAAACTAATACTAAAATATGATTCTAACGAGCTAATCTATTGTGTTTTCTTAGCAAGAGTATTATTACATTCTGTAATTCAGGGGATATATCAGCTATTTACAATATGGTGTCGCTTTTGTAGTGATTCAAATATGAATTTTCCAACGTACACTGATAACTGAGTAGGACATGAAAGGAGCATATTAAAGATTTATTAAAGATATCAAAGATATCTGATTTTGAGTGAGGTAGCGTAACATTAGTTTTGGAAGCTATGGATTGCATCAACATTTGTCTGTTTTATAATACATGAAAAGAGAAATTATTACAATTCTTAAGTATTTGAAGTACTGATTCGCTTGATAAGTAGTGTATGTATGTATGTACATGTCAAGAAACTAGTTTTCTTTCGCACTCTGTTGAACAACACCTGTCGTTTTCCCCCAGACGGTGACGTTCTATGCTACCAGAAAGTCCAGGTCCTCCCACAGCACTCTGAGTAAGACTGTAGGACTTGGCTGTAGGGCTCGTCTGTCCGAGAACATCGCAGAACTGGTTCTTCCAATACCCGTCGTTCCCCCCTCTGAGCTGAGATATTGTAACATCATTGACATCAAATATGTGGTTCTGGTAATGTTCCACTCTCCAAGCAGAGGTTTCGGCTGTGGCTTATTTTTGACATGTTTCATGTTTTTCTATCGGGCTTTCTTTTATTGTAATGGTATCTTTTTATGCCAAGTTGGGCTGAATTCAGAGAAAAAAGTAAAAAGAGAGCCTGATAAAAAGTCTGAATATGCTAAAAAAAGCCAAAGCTTAAACCTTGTTTGGAGAGTAGAAAAGTTATGCCTTGAAATTTGATAAATTAAAAACAAAGCACAATAAATCATATAAATGTATGCAATTTACGCCAAAAAGCAGTTACTCAAGCAACTGGATATGATTGACTTGAAATGGTCTGACTTTTGTTCCTTTTTCGACTTCCAAAAATTTGTCTTCAGTTTATTTGCATATCAATCAATAGGTTGTGCTTATAAACCTGCATTTCCCCTCTGGTCTCTTAGTCACTGACGAAAGCTAGTGGATACTAGCTGAAACGTCTGACGTTTTCAAAATCATATCCAGTTGCTTGAGTAACTGCTTTTTGGCGTATCGTATTACCTGGATGTCTAACCTTCATCGATGTATGCAATTTAGTTGACTTATTTTTCGGGCATTAGCCATGTTTTGTTTTTCATTTCTCTGTTATGTTTTGTACTAGTTCAAGTACATTTAGCGGTGAAAGAACAGGCTGTGGCGCATGGCTTGATTCACTCACACCACGATGAACCCCTACTCGCTTCTTTTTTCTCTCATTTTGTCAGAGTTACTTAGCTTGCAGATTGTAACCAATTTCTTTTATTTTTTAATTCAATCATTTTACCAAGAACATTGTGGAATCTAAAGAGCAAGGCTAACGATAGTTCATTTTTACCTGTTTTGTAGCATGTAGATAAGAACGATATGAAAACAACTTACAATGTGTACTAGCAAGGAAAAGGTACTAGCTGATGCTTGTTTACATTTTCCTAAGGTTACTGCACACATTGAAGGAGCCCACCTGAACCTTAAAGTTGAACTCCCCTTTACAATTGGCTCCGTGCCACTGACGACACAATATGGTGGTCCCCAGCCGGCGTATAACAGTACAACAATACCAGGAGTGCCGGACTACCTGGGAGCAACAGCACCACCTCTACGTAAGTAAAAATGATAGGCTCCGCCCCTGAGGCATCGCCAAAATTTTTCTACATAAAAAAGAGCTCAGGCACAATAGCAATGTTTTATGTTAATACATCAGACATTTTTAATCTATTACATTGAAGAAATATACAATAAAAGCTAGACATTCAATTTATGCAAATTCAGAAAGATATGTCTTTGTATTTCGCGGCAGATTTTAGCACTTCTTGCTGTGCTGTGGTTGCTACATTGTATTTCGTGTAAATTACTCTATATTGGCCTGCTGGCTTCTTTCGATGCCCCAAACATACCGGGGGCATTAAGGGGCGATCCACCACAGCTCCCTGATAATGCAGTTTATAGATACTTTTTGGGCCCGGACACGCTTGGACCTGATGGGCCACCAATTCGGAACATTTAGAACTAGTCAAAACCAGCTAAAACCCCTTCGGACTAGTCCCAACTAGTTCCGACTTACTCTAGTTATAAACTCTCTAGGACCTGCTAAAACCCGTTTGGACTAGCCATAACTAGTTCGGACTAGTCTCAACTTGTTCTGTTGTTGTCACAGCTCCTCCGCCCACATACGCAGAGGTGACAGGGGGTGGTGTCAACATTCGGGACAGCAACGACAGCGAGTACACCATGGGACAACTCACCTACGCTCCAAAGTACATGTACTATGACTGGAGCCAACACCCTCAGCCGTAATACAGTAGGATTCTTTATTGACACAACAAAAATGTACAGATTTTGCTTTGTTACTAATAGAATTATACAATTTTTGTATATATATATCTTGAAGGCGGGATCGTAATTGATTGGTTATCGTATCCACTTGGTATGATCCGGGGTTCGTCCAGAATTGTCCAAGACCATTGTAATTCAGAATGTCGTTTACGTGGTTAAGCCAATCGTGTTTACCAGAATATAAAACATTGTATGCTTCACGAAGTAAGCTGTCTTCGGGCAAGTTTACAAAACGATGCCAGTATTTTATTAATTGTATTTCAGTATCTATTATTATTGGAAAGGTTTCTAGTTCTCCGCGAACACCATCATTTGATGCTTTTGTATTAACTCTAAGTAAAAATTTTTGAAAGTTCATATCGATGGCATCAAATTCTGGAATATATTGAGAAAGATGTATATCTTCAATTGAAAAGTTGTCGTTATATATAGTATTCAGGACCTGTAATTTTGTACACGTACGTATATGCTGTGTGCCCTCCCTGTTGCTAGACACCACCTCAGCATTACGTATGCACCTAAAGATAATGATGCTATCACTAGCCTGGGGCTATTTCTTTGTTGCACAACTTGTCCGGTCGGTTTGTGGGGAACCCTGGCGGATCTTAAGAAACTTGCAGCCAACACTTCGCCAATGACTTACTTTACGCCTACTCAAGGTCTCATTCGTGAGTTTTTGTTAACTATAGCCGCCTATGGCAAAATACGTAACTTTACATAGGCCAAAACCCAATAATTTGAAGGACAGCCATCTAGTCTATCCAATCAATTTTGAGCACAATGGCCCTACATTACGTCAAAAAATTCCCAACCAGACCTAACCCAACAATCTCTTTTTATTTATTTATAAACTGCACTTGGCCACTCTCCGCCAGAGGTCCTCCAGCGCTGCTACCTCCTGACCGCATTACCCATCACAACAGCGTGTAAACATCCGACCTGTCGCGCGGATGTCAACACTTACCCACTAATTTTAGCACATACAAACAACCTCTCATATCACAAGCGGTTTACGCCAACTGACTTAGCTAAAATGCAATTTCTGGCGGATATAAACACACATCCATACACGCATTTAATTTTTAGTACGATCTACTTTAGAGTACCCACGCGGAAGAATACCGGAATGAGACCTCAAACTAGTGGAATCTATGCCGAAATGCGTGACTCAAACTATTATACAGTATGTGCATAAGTTTCTATTAAAGAGCGTCAAAGTTAACCAAGTTGTGTTTTTTTAAATCACGTTCATCATTTTGTCATACGGGCTAAACATTTTTAAATCAAAAATTATAAAACTGATAATGCATTGTCTTCAACATAAGAAATATCAATCACATGTAAGACCATGTTGATTTGATTATATGGATGACATCCGCGCGCGCATGAATTTTCGGCCGTTTCCACAAAAAAAAGTTTTCAACCATACTGTAAATCGTGCAAAACAGTTGCTAAAATGAGCAAAAATATACCATAAGTTGCAAGGAAAACATTTAGAAACGATACCAATGTCGTAGAATGCCAAAATCAAAGGAAAAAAGACAAAAATGTAAAGAAATGAATTCGAAGAGTAGATTATTCGCCATAACATATTCTGTGCCATTTGTTCAACCTTCATGACCACGTAGATTTCATAGTGAAAGCAACTTTTTTTTTGGCAAAACTTTTTTTTTATTCGCACGCGCGCATCAGTTTTGGGGTTCCCAGAGGAGGTCATCCATATAATCAAATCAACATGGCCTAACAGATGTTTTCAGGATATGTCGTTGTGCGTGACCTCGTATAACAAAAGTTGACTGTGGATACAAAGGTTTCAACTTAAAGCTTAAGTGTGTTCTTGTTGCGTAAGCTTGAACGCACCCTAAACCCCGGCAACTGGTAGGTGGTCACGGAGCCTTAAGTTCGACCTTAAGGCCATGCTGATTCGATTATATGGATGACATCCG
>NW_017803035.1:243595-245175 GCF_001625305.1 Branchiostoma belcheri
TCAATTGCATTTGCAATGGAGTAGGGTGGATTCAACTTAGGCCATGTTGATTTAATTATATGGATGACATCCTCTGGGAACCCCAAAACTGATGCGCGCGTGCGAATAAAAAAAAAGTTTTGCAAAAAAAAAAGTTGCTTTCATTACGAAATCTGCGTGGTCATGGTTGAAAAAATGACACAGTGTATGGTTTGGTGAATAATCTACTCTTTAAATTCATTTCTCTTTACATTTTAGTCTTTTTTTTATTTTGGCATTTTGCGACATTGGTATCATTTTTGAATATTCCTTTTGCAACTTACGGTATATATTTGCTCATTTTCAAACTGTTTTGTACGATTTACAGTATGGTTGTAAAACTTTTTTTTTTTTTGGAAACGGCCGAAAATTCATGCGCGCGCGGATGTCATCCATATAATCAAATCAACATGGCTTTAGCTAGTAGGGCTAGCCTCCGTTTTTTTATAGAACTGGGGGTTTGGTGGTCTTCGGCTGTTTTCTGATTAGCCCAGTTCTAAACGGGGGTGGTTCAACCAGGCCGGCTATGTTGTCTATATGCAATCAGAAAATAGCACATAAAAGCTCCTGAAGACCCCCAAAATCCCCAGTTTTTGGCATGCTATGGAGGCTATAGTAGGACCACTTTTAGCGATTTCTAACCGAATGTGACTGTCCAGAATAAATTTAAAAACATTATATGTCGTTATTGTAGAAATGACTCGAGATTATAATGTTATCACCTATCGGAATGAATGTGTCACAAGTCTAAGTTTGAATCAACTTATTGATGAGAAGAAGGTTTTAAACATATAGAGAAGTTCCCCTTTCCACTATACTGTAATCACTGGGCGACATCATATATATATATATATATATACAAAAATTGGCTATTTATGACCATTTCATAATTGGAAAATAATGCAAGATATAAAAGTACAGTGGTAAAACAAAGCGTAAAAATTGTTCTTTATTCATGGAATTCTTTGAAAAATCTGGTCAATGGTCTCAGCGCCTACTATAAAGGGAATAGAGACCACGTCACTTGTATGAATGGTTTGACGGATTGCCAGTCCCGGGACCCCTACAGTTGGAGAAAAGAGTGGTCCCCCCGGTACGGTACCCTTTTTGAAAGCAGTCGGCACCATGGCGCACCGAGGACGGGTACCTCTCCTTCTCCTCTCCGCTCTCTGCGTCCAGTTCCCCCGGAGTCTCTGTTTTAACCTGGACACGGACGATCCTGTGGTCAAGAAAGGGCCGGAGGGCAGTCACTTCGGCTATTCCGTGGCGCAACACCAAATCATGCACCATGGCATAGCGGTGGTCAGGGAAAATGTGTAAGTAGACCCTCCGTTCACTTTCTCTATGTTTGTGTGGTCACTTCATTGGTATTATAATCTCTGTCACTCTCTACCATTTGTCCATTTCTAATTTCAGAAATAGATTGTCAAATTGTGGATTTTAAGCTCTTTTTTTGAGAGTATTTTTTAGTATAAACGGTTATTCTTTTACCCAAGCGACAGTTGTGTGAATAATTGGTTGTGTAACGCCCCAGTGACCACATGGCCGTGCTTCTTTTGAAT
>NW_017803035.1:245195-267214 GCF_001625305.1 Branchiostoma belcheri
AAAAAGTTTTCAACCATACTGTAAATCGTACAAAACAGTTGCAAAATGAGCAAAAATATACCATAAGATACAAAAAAAATAATAAAAACTATACCAATGTCGTAGAATGCCAAAATCAAACGAAAAAAAGACGAAATTGTAAAGAAATGAACTTGAAGACTAGATTATTCGCCAAACCATATTCTGTGCCATTTGCTCAACCCTCATGACCACGTAGATTTCATAATGAAAATTATTATTATTTTTTTTGTCAAACCTTTTTTTTATTCGCACGCGCGCATCAGTTTTGGGGCTCCCGGAGGATGTCATCCATATAATCAAATCAACATGGCCTAATTGTCATGCAGTACGTTACACTCTGTGGTAACGTCCCATTTATATACATGCCACCACTGGCGGGGACTGGCTTCAATGGGATTTGTCCTGTACCGGGGGGACCACTTCAGAACTGACATGTCAGGGCTTACTAACGCTCAGATTGTGAAAGTCAGTTAGCTAGTAGGGCTAGCCTCCGTTTTTTTTTTATAGAACTGGGGTCTTCGGCTGTTTTCTGATTAGCCCAGTTCTAAACGGGGGTAGTTCAACCAGGCCGGCTATGTTGTCTATCCGAGGGACGTCCTATCCGAGGGACGTCCCTAGCCGAAGCTAGGTACTCATTTTCACCTGAGTGAAGTGAGGAAAGTCGTGTAAAGTACCTTTACCAAGGGTACAACGTCGCGGCGCATGTTCGGACTTGTTCGGGTACGACCCGGAATCGAACCCGGGTCTCCCCGTTTCATAGTCCAGTGATGTACCACTACACCACACGACGCCACTAAATAAACTTCCGATAATGTTACCACCTATCGGAATGAATGTGTCACAAGTCTAAGTTTGAATCAACTTATTGATGAGAAGAAGGTTTTAAACATATAGAGAAGTTCCCCTTTCCACTATACTGTAATCACTGGGCGACATCATATATATATATACTAAAATTGGCTATTTATGACCTTTTCATAATTGGAAAATAATGCAAGATATAAAAGTACAGTGGTAAAACAAAGCGTAAAAATTGTTCTTTATTCATGGAATTCTTTGAAAAATCTGTCAGCTAACTCTTCGGTCAATGTTCTCAGCGCCTACTATAAAGGGAATGGAGACCACGTCACTTGTATGAATGGTTTGACGGATTACCAGTCCCGGGACCCCTACGGTTGGAGAAAAGAGTGGTCCCCCCGGTACGGTACCCTTTTTGAAAGCAGTCGGCACCATGGCGCACCGAGGACGGGTACCTCTCCTTCTCCTCTCCGCTCTCTGCGTCCAGTTCCCCCGGAGTATCTGTTTTAACCTGGACACGGACGATCCTGTGGTCAAGAAAGGGCCGGAGGGCAGTCACTTCGGCTATTCCGTGGCGCAACACCAAATCATGCACCATGGCATAGCGGTGGTCAGGGAAAATGTGTAAGTAGACTCTCCGTTCACTTTCTCTATGTTTGTGTGGTCACTTCATTGATATTATAATCTCTGTCACTCTCTACCATTTGTCCATTTCTAATTTCAGAAATAGATTGTCAAATTGTGGATTTTAAGCTCTTTTTTTTGAGAGTATTTTTTAGTATAAACGGTTATTCTTTTACCCAAGCGACAGTTGTGTGAATAATTGGTTGTGTAACGCCCCAGTGACCACATGGCCGTGCTTCTTTTGAATTTCCTTTTCCATCACGTGTTTCCCTGTCGGGTTGAAATCTGAGAATCTTTTCAGGTCCACGAATAGTCCTTGGAAGCAAAACTACGTTTTAAATTGCTGTAGTAACGTTGCTAAGCGTTACGCGGAGGTATGTTTTTTTCAAGGCTAATGTTCTCTAATCTGAGCCCGGGCCACTAATGCGTGTTTAGTACGACGATTTTTCGCTGCAGTGCGTGTACACAGTGCACGTTACTTAATCCCATTACACGACTTGTTTAACGCCTATTGGAGTCCCTACAAGTAGTGCTTTATCGCAAAGACATGGGGCCTGAAACATATATTTAGAAGTAAGGCCATACCGCCTTAATTTTATGGATGACATGCTCTGAAGACCCCCAAACTAGTGCGCGCGGGCGAATAAAAAAAATTCCGGTCAAAAATAAAAATGCTACTAAACAGGAATACAAAGCTGCTGTTGTGAATTTGAGACAGAACACAGCGACGTATACGACAAGCCGGCACATGCTGGCTTTTTGTGGAATTTATGCATCGGCACTGTACGTATGTACTGAGTTTTTGAGTCGTGGAGCTTTGGTAGCCTGGGTGCCATCCTCCAGAGTTACCACGGGCTCCGTATTGTCGCTAACTATCATGGAGTACCCAAGCCTAGAGCCAGGCCAGACGTGATTTTATTTATTTTTTTTTTTAGAACAGGCGAAAATCAATGCGCGCGCGGATGTCATCCATAAAATTAAGTCGGTGTGGCCTAAACCGTACGGCATACTTACGAAATGCTTGTGAACATCCACTATACTCAAGAAGAACGCATCCATTTGAGGATGTGGTTCAGAAGATTACAGATCTGTCATGTGCGTTCTGCTTATTTACCATCAAAGACTTGCGACCGGAAGACAGTGGATACATCTTAAGGATGTCCCAGATAACAGGTGTCTCGACCGTCACAGGTAGAGTCACTTCACTTCAAAGTACCTCTGAGAATCCTAAAATCCGGTCTACCTTCACTTTGTGTGACTTCAAAAAACACCTACGGAACTGCGCGCCTTCGCAAGTGCGCCAGGTATTTAGTAACCTATACTTTGTCAACAAAAGGTCGCTCACCCATGTGAAAGATTCCTCGCAAAATACAGTCTCTGTTTTAAATCTTTTCAAATGTTTGCGGATACAGAAAAAGCTGTTTAATACCCAAATTTCGAAAACATGTTAGGAATGGTAGTTAAACTGTTTGTTGCCTTCACGCAACCCTCTCCAAAAAAAGTTCGTTTGAAAAACTTTAAAAAAATAATTATGGATGCGTACATAACTTTTGACAATTGTTGTTTTGTGTGGAACATTTGTACTGTTTTTTTTGGTCAGATGCCAGAAAAATGGTAGGGTTGCCATTGAGTCTAAAGTTTTCTACAATTTCAGCAAGAACGTAGCCAAAAATAGCTAAAATCACTGTTATCTTCGAGTCTGTCACAATTTAGTAAATTACGTGGCCTACATGTTACAGTGTGGGTGGCGATATAGCTCGGCTACGATATCCCTCGCCCGTGGGCAAGGATTTCTGGCAAAATCAGGCAGCATTTCTTCTTGCAACAGTATCACTATTATTACCCATATTCAACAGAAAGGAAAGCAGCATTCTGTAGCATACTTCGTTTGGGTTACAGACACCCATTTCCCAAAGTAGGCGTCGTTGTCGGGCACCTTAAAAACGGACTGACAAAAGAAGATAGAAAAGAACAGTCGGTCTCCGTCTAACATTTCTATCACGTCTGCCGAGAACACAAAACGTCTACTGTTCGCTTTTCTAATGAAGTTTTGGTTCCCTCCAAGCGAATCGGTCGTGCGGCGGAGGAAGTCTTTTCTTCTCCTGGCCCACGCAGGAAGACCTTAGGCCTTGTTGGTTTGATTGTATGGTTGACATCCACTGGGAACCCCAAAACTGACGCGAGCGGGCTAATAATGAAAAAAAGTTTGGCAAAAAAAGCTTCCTTCATTATGAAATCTACACGGTCATGACAAAAAATGACAAAAACCACAGAGTATAGACTCTTCATTTTCATTTCTTTTACATTTCCTCTTTTCCCTTGGAATTAATTTTGGTATTAAAATCTACAATATTAATATCGTTTCACTTTTTTTTTGCAATTTACGGCACATATTTGATCATTTTGCCGCTGCTTTGTACGATTTACAGTATGGTTGAAAACGTCGAAAACTTTGTTTTGCAAACGGACGAAAATTCATGCGCGCGTAGATGTCATCCATATCATCCAATCAACATGGCCTTACCACCTAGTACGGAAAAACAAGGCAGGCACCGCTTGACATTTCAAATAAAGTCTTCGTCTCGGTGAAAATGCGTGCCCCGGTGACCCCTCCCTGCATGTAAGGCCACACCAAGTAAATTTTATGGATGACGTCCTTTGGAGACCCTAAATCTAATGCGAGAGGGCGAAAAAAAAACAACAAGAAGGGCCCTAAAAAACAAGATGCCTAGATTAGAAATATACTAAGAGACGACAAATGTTAGGACACAAATTGAATGAGGTGACACAGTGTAACAAGCAAGAAGTCTTTTATTCATCATCAAAACAGCAATAAATCAGGTGGAACAGCAGTTGTCTTCCTGTCCTGTTTCTTTCATCACATTTTTGCAGGCCTGCAGAAACAAAGCATAAAATTGCGGCACTGTCGTCACTCTTTGGTCATAGTTACAGGAAGCAGAATTTCTTGTTGTTTTTTTCTAGGAACAGGCCAAAATCAATGCGCGCGCGGACGTCATCCATAAAATTTACTTGGTGTGGCCTAATGCCTGGGTAAGGCGGGTAATTATGGACCGGGCAGCTGAGGGGGAACTAGTTGCGGACTGCAGAGGAAAACGCGCCAAAACAAAGGCGACCTTCAACTGACCTTGGATCAGAAGACTATGACTCCCATACCTAGACTATGGAGATAGTCTGTAACCATTTAAGATCTCGGACCGGAGTTTCCTTCCGTATTTCGAGCAATTTGACACCCTCAGCCCGACGGGCTGTCATTTCTGTACTAAACGCGGGTCGGAATTTTTCACTCTTTTGGTGGAAAGGGGTGCCGTGCCGCTTATTAATACACTTGATTGATATGTTCTGCACCCAGTTTATTTAGGGGTAAATAAGGCACATCAAAGTACATTTTTAAATAAGAGGTAATTTTTTCATCATTTTTAACCATGGCTGCATGGAAAAAACGAATTTTCCCAGGGTAACGGCTTAGTACTCGAAGAAGCTCAGAACCTAATGTTTCCAAAATTTGAATTTAATTAAAATCGATGCTATAAGTTTATCGCTATCTTCGATGGCCCGAACAGACCCACAACGCATATAGAACGTACCATCCCGGCGGTCAGGCGAAAAGGCCATATAACCATCTGCGCGGACTAATATCAGGAAGTCTTCGCTGGACCACCAACATTACGCCACCTGTAAAGGCTACAACTAACAGGCTTTTCAGAAAATACAACGATATGTACACAGATATTACGATTTCAGGGATATCGTGGCCAAAACATACCATTCAAAGTCACTTTTCCGGCGATTTACTGCGCACTTACTTAGACTCTGGTCAGATTTAAACTCCGACCCGGAACCTTAAGTGACAAAAATGAGGAAGAACCGAGGATCACTGAAAATAAAGGTTCTAACAGTGCGCTTCAAATTGAATATCATGTTACGTACTCACACATCATTTCATTAAAATTCACCTCAAAAGTGTGTAACGTTATGATATTTAGTTACTAGTATCTGAATATTGTAACAAGTAGGGCTCCTTGTCACTTTGTAACAAAAAGTTACTCCATCATTAAAGCTGACACATGGAAAGAAACAAAGAAAAAGAAAACAATACACAAATGACATGTCCTGTAAAATACATGATTGATCTGACCCAACATATCTTTTGTTACAACCAGCAACTAATTGGTCTTTTGAGACCTTTCCATCTAGCGAACATCAGGAATGTCAATTTACCATAATTGATGGGAAGCAAGTATGATTTGCTTTCAATAAACAGTTTGTGTTTTGTTCACAATGCGATCTTGCTTTGTGTGATGGACCTAATCCCCTAAACCACACCTGTGTGCCCGGAGGCATTTGTCTTTGTTTAGGCCACACCGACTTAATTTTATGGATGACATCCTCTGAAGACCCCCAAACTAGTGCGTGCGGGCGAAAAAAAAAAGAGAAAAATCCGGCCAAAAATAAAAATGCTACTAAACCACAGGAATACAAAGCTGGTATTGTGAATTTGGCGCATTACATGGCGACGTATACGACAGGCCGACACATGCTGGATTTTTGCGGATTTATAAATCGACACTGTACGTACGTACTGAGTTCTTGAGTGGTGGAGCTTCGGTAGCCTGAGTGCCAACAACCAGAGTTACAATCGGCTTCGTATTGTCGCTAACTACCATGGACTACCAAGGCCTAGAGCCGTGACGTTATCTTTTTTTTTTTTTGAGAACAGGCGAAAATCAATGCGCGCGGATGTCATCCATAAAATTAAATCGGTGTGGCCTTAGATGTATCTACTTGTGCGTGGAAGAGAGGGTTTACATTGTAGTTGTATATAGATATACACAGTAGAGCATTGGAGAATATACTGTAGAAGGTTACTACGAGAAACTCGACATCTATGGACTCATACTTTGTCTCAACTCAAGTCAGTTTGTTGTAAGGCCATGTTGATTTGATTATATGGATGACGTCCTCCGGGAACCCCAAAATTGATGCGCGCGTGCGAATAAAAAAAAAAGTTTTGCAAAAAAAAAAGTTGTTTTCATTATGAAATCTACGTGGTCATGAGGGTTGAACAAATGGGACAGAATATGGTTTGGCAAAAAATCTAGTCTTCAAGTTCATTTCTTTACAATTTCGTCTTTTTTCGTTTGATTTTGGCATTCTACGACATTGGTATGGTTTTTTTGTAACTTACGGTATATTTTTGCTCATTTTGCAACTGTTTTGTACGATTTACAGTATGGTTGAAAACTTTTTTTTTTGAAACGGGCGAAAATTCATGCGCGCGCGGATGCCATCCATATAATCAAATCAACATGGCCTAATATGGAAGCAAATATCTCATAAAAAGATCTCTCCAACAGATAACACGTGTATTTTTTCCGCAATCATTAGTTCTCTTTGTCGTCCTTGTTTTGCGTTTGGTGTTCCAGTACGTCAACACACTGCTGCTTTCTTTGGAACTGTACGGTCTTTATTTGAAATAGAAAGGAAAAAGAAGATGAGATGATGAGATAAGATATCTTAGGCCACACTGATTTAATTTTATGGATGACATCCGCGCGCGCATTGATTTTCGCCTGTCGCCCTAAAAAAAAAAAGATCACCTCCACCGAGGCTCTGGCCTGGCTCGCGCTCTAGGCCTGGGTAGTCCATGGTAGTCAGCGACAATACGGAGCCGAGCACCCAGGCTATCGAATTCGAAGCTCCACGACTCAAGAACTCAGTACATAAGTACAGTACCGATTCATAAATGCCGAAAAAAGCCAGTTAGTGTCGGCTTGTCGTATACGTCGCTAAGTACTGTCGCGAATTCATAATACCAGCTTTGTATTCCTGTGGTTTAGTAGCATTTTTATTTTTGGCCGGAATTTTTTTTTATTCGCCCGCGCGCACTAGATTGGGGGTCTTCAGGGGATGCCATCCATAAAATTAAATCGGTGTGGCCTTATATATAGAAAGTGGATCTGTGTTTTACCGGCTGACATAGCCCACCCACGCGTGGTTTAAATGCAGTGAACCAAAGTACCGCAGTGTCACATGAAGTGACTTCAGTGTTTGGAAATGCGTACATATTTTGGAATGCACAATGTCCTTTTTACTTCATTTCACTTTATGGTTTATAGTGGTTTCAAGAAGTTTTTTTTTTGATAAAAAAAAGGTAACGTAAAAGTGACACCTGTTTTGTTTGAACAAATGTTTATAAATGGTGTAGTCTCACTGTACCTGGTGCGTTCTGTCATGAGATTTTATTTTAATCTTCGAGGACAGATCGGAATTATCCTTATGGTGGTCCAACTTACTTGTGCCGGGACTGGCAAAACTAAAGAATTTTTTTTAATCATTATTCCATCATGTAATCACCAGACGTGGTGACGGCACACTCAAGTTTTTTCAACTAATCTTAATGCCGCCACCAACACATGGGACAAATACATGACAGGACAATACTCATTTACACCTGAGCTAAGTGAGGAAAGTCGTGTAAAGAGCCTTTCCCAAGGGCACAAGATCGGTGGCATGTCAGGACTCGAACCCGGGACTCTTAGTTCCGAGTCGCGCACACTGCCGCTACGCCACACGACCCCACAACAAAATAAAGAAATTTTGACCCCTGGCTAGTGTCAAATTCTCGGAATGGGGTGGCGGATACTATTTCTTGTCTATTTTAGAATATTTGCGTGTTCATTGAGCACATAGAATATTTACTTGTTCATTGCGCACAACCTATAATGGTACGTACGTAGCAACAAATCCTGTGCAATGAAACCTTCTCACATCCGTCTGCACTCCCTATCCTTGTGGTAGCAGAACACAGTTTTCGCCCTATGGGGATTTCTCTAGTTAAGGACCCCAAGATGACTCACTTCGACGCGGTAAAAATTATAGCAGGGTGCACTTCACAAATACGAAAATCGAATATGTTTGAGAAGAAGGTACAAACTACAAAATATCTAGAAACCAAAAAATCCTGTCGGCGTATCTGCTCGTAACGTACACTTTGAAATGGCCTCCTACGGAAGTGACCTGAACTGCAGCCGACTCACCCGGAAAGCCAGTTGCGCAATACGGCGCATTTATACAAGAACTGCAAAACCTTTACAATTCAAATCATACAGTCTCAAACCCGATACATTTCTACACCACACAGCACAATTTACATTTGGCTGACGCTCTTATCAGGCTTTCTACCCAGCCTTCAAGAATATTCGCTGCACTACTTTCTATACCCGCGTCATAGACCCCCCGGGGGTCGCCCATTAATACTGTGTTCTGCTACCTTGATCTTGCCATGGTGCCCACGGCGCCATTTATAGTGTTGCCTAGCAACGCAGACGAGAAGTTCAAGCGCGTAAATAATGGATTCTCCAAGCAGCTTTCAGAAAGCCGTGTTTACCGTGGAGGTTTGCCAATTAAGCCTCGGTCACAACTCGCCGTGCGTGCTTTTTGTCCGTACGTTTTTGTCGTGGCTACGTCTGCTACGTTTTTTCTGCAAACGTAGGGTGGCCGGCCGAGGGAGTACGTCACTCGCACGGTTGCGCAAGGTGTACGTACGTGGTCTGCACGACACGCCTGGCCGTCAGCGGTTGCGTGCATCGTACGTTGCGCAAGTGGTAAGTGAGTTGTACGTGCTTACAACGCACGATCTCTGTGCGATTGCTACGTTGCCGCGTACAGGCCGTACCTACACGTGCGGCGTACGCACGGTTTCCTTACTCACTCGCACGTTGTAAGTGCGTGCACCTCCTGTTAACTTCATCATCACTAGCCGCCCTGGTGTCTTCCGCGGCCCGTTTCTTTGGGTCTTGTCTGCTAGTCTTCTTCTGAGCCTTCCTGGGCATCTTGGAGACGAGTTGGCAGTCGCCGGTCAAGTCGTCTTTATATACTGTAGAAATCAGGTGCGTTGCACGTGCGTTGCACGTGCGGAGCACCTGGTATGGTGCACGTGTGTTCTGCGTGGTCATTGAGCAGATCAACTGGGAAGTGAGGAGTAAGCACGGATGACGCAAGCACCGTGCGTGGCACGCACATGCTTCGTGCGCTGTCCGTACAGCAATTGCACGTGAGAATAGTGAAGTTAGACTCACGGAGTCCGTACGTTGCACGCTCATAGGCTGTACGGGGCACGCGCGTCGCACGTACTCGCACGCACGGGTGGTAAATCCGCAGACCGCACGTAGAAAAAGTATTACATGCACTTAAAGTTCTACGGCGTGTCTGCGTGCTGCCAAATCCGTAGGATTCCGTACGGAGGTGGTACTCACCACGCACGGATGCCGTGCGATTGCCCACGTTTTTGCACGTAGACAGCACGCAGAAGCACGTACGGCGAGTTGTGACCGTCGCTTTATGCGGAGCAAACTAACTGTGGCAGTATTGAAGAGAGAAAAAACGCCCAGTCATCAATCTTAATGTAATTGGAGTTAAGGCCTTGAGTAAATAATCAAGTTACGTCGACGAAGGCTAGAGATTTAGGTAAGGCCACACCAAGTAAATTTTATGGATGACGTCCTTTGGAGACCCTAAATCTAATGCGAGAGGGCGAAAAAAAAACAAGAAGGGCCCTAAAAAACAAGATGCCTAGATTAGAAATATTGCACTGCTGACAGGACCGTCCTGTCTGTTAATAGTTCCAAAAACGGCACTGTATTGGAGGATTTGACAGGATTTTTTTCAGTACAATTTTTTTGTTTTTGTTTTCATTTTTGTTTCCATTTTTTAACCAGGCACAGGCTTTCGGCGTTACGGGTTTCACATCAAACTGACGATTTGCGGCACTGTCGTGACTCTTTGGTCATAGTTACAGGAAGCGGAATTTCTTGTTTTTTTTTTCTAGGAACAGGCCAAAATCAATGCGCGCGCGGACGTCATCCATAAAATTTACTTGGTGTGGCCTAATGAGATACACAAGAAATTCTTCCTAAAAAAACTAGCAGAATCACTGCCGAAAAGTAGTGGATGTTACCTGAAACGTCTGACAGTTTTTAAAGCCTATCCAGTGGTTTGAGTAACAATGTCTTGTGTAAAAAAAAATCAAGTTTCAAGTGAAGAAAACACGCCTAGAAATAGCTGCGTTGTTAGAATAAATTTCTAGCACTCCCACACTTTTACAAAGAAGGTCGTTTCACTTTTTTTTTCAGTGGAACTATATATAGTGGTGTTGCATTCTGAACACGTATGCGTACCGTCTGCTACATAATTATTGAATCACAGGTCTAAAGCCCGGTTGGATGTTGTCAAAGGTCACCCACAGAACACCCACCTCTGTCGGTTGTTTATAACTGAGTCTTGTTCAGAACCAGTTAGCGAATCGGCCAGGAAGAGAGCCGTGTGATTAGGCCACACCGCCTTAATTCTATGGATGACATCCTTTGAACACCCCCAAACTAGTGCGCGCGGGCGAAAAAAAGAAAAATCCGTCCCAAAATAAAAAATACTACTAAACCGCAGGAATACAAAGCCGGTATTGTGAATTTGGCGCATTACATCGCGATGTATACGACAGGTATACAAATGGTATACATGCTGGCTTTTTGCGAAATTTATGAATGGACACTGTACTGAGTTCTTGAGTCGTGGAGCTTCGGTAGCCTGGGTGCCGTCCTCCAGAGTTACCACCGGCGTCGTTGTCGCATGGACTACCCAAGCCTAAAGCCAGGCCAGAGACTCGGAAGACGTGATCTTTTTTTTTTTTTTAGATCAGGCGAAAATCAATGCGTGCGCGGATGTCATCCATAAAATTAAATCGGTGTGGCCTTAGAAGTGAAGGATAGTTCTTTTACATATCCAAATTTTTGGTGTCTCTCAGACACTTTCCTCAGAGCTTCTGACAAGAGTTCTGTTTCTTGCCACTATATGTAGCCGGTGTAGGTGGCGCTTTTGCGCCGAGAACACTCTTGTATCCTATACAAGAGTGTATACCGACCTGATGAAACTATTTTAGGTAGAAGTGAAGGAGTTTGTTATACTGTTACACACAACAAACGTTCAATGTTAAAAGCGAAGTAGACACACATAGAGGTTCATTCACACTCAGCAGAGCATACAAATTTTCAGAATTGTCGTCATAGAGCGGCTGTCAACACTGTCTTTTCCTCGACAATTTTTAACCACAGTCTAATGTTAAAAAGGAAGTTCATGTTTAGTAGGTCGACATATTACTATGATCAGTTTATACTTTGTTACCTCCATGAAAAATGGAGGTATTGTTTTTGGCGTGTCTGTCTGTATGTCTGTGTGTGTCTGTCTGTGTGTCTGTGTGTCTGTGTGTGTGTGTGTGTGTGTGTGTGTGTGTGTCTGTGTGTGTTTCCACAACTTTGTACTCAGCATAACTTTAGAACGCCTTTATGGATTGTGATGATATTTGGTATGATGGTAAGTCTTGGAAAGACAAAGGTCAAGGTCAAGTATGGGTCTCCTGGTGGATGACCTTGGTACTGCAGCAGAACTTCCGGTTTTTGTATCTTATGTTCTGAACAAGCTACGGTCTTGACTTTTTGGTGTCAGATAGCTTATCCTGTCAGGAATAAGTGGCGTAAGTTTGGACCCCCTAGCAGCTTGTTCTGGAACTGCAGGTTAGTTTCTGGTAAGAACTTTCAAAGCCAATAAGTCCAGATTGGAACAACGTATTTTCATCATTTTTGGTGTGTAGGTACCTGAGAGACAGTTGTACATGATTAAATGCAAATTATGCAAATGAAGACTTAATTTGCTTTCGTGAATTGATTCTCTTTTTTATCACATTTTTGTTGGTTACAGTTTAATTGTCGGAGCCCCTAAATCAGAGAACCCGTACCAACAGTGGGTGGCCCTGCCTGGTGCCGTGTACAAGTGTCGGATGACAACCAATGAGAGGGACTGTAGGATCGTACAGGTTGACACGGCAGGTAGGTTCACCAATCAGAGGGACTGTACTACTGCAGGATCCACCAATCAGAGGGACTGTAGGATCGTACAGGTGTTCAGATCGACATGTTATGTGGAATTTTCCAGTACCAGTATCAATATTGAAACTGGACGGTACCAGGGAATTCCTGAGGATAATAGAATATGTACCATGTGTGACCTGGATGAAGTAGAAAACGAAACACATTTTCTTTTTTACTGTCCCTTTTATGATGATCTTCGAGAAAATATGTTTCGTAAAATTTATACAAAATCACCTGATATCATATGGGAAAGAGATGAAAATAGAATTAAGTGGCTCTTTAACGAGGGTGTATCTGACCTAGCAACGTTCATTTATCGAGCGTGGGGAAAAAGAAGAAAATACCTGTATTCATAACACATCAACAGTTGTCACTTTTTGTTACTTCTGCACGTTTGTTTTCTCTTATTATGTTTGATTTACCTTATGTACTTGTATTTATTTTGAGATCTTGGTTCATTATGTACAGATTGATTTATTTGCATTTACGATCTGTTCTGAGTTCACTTATTTGTTTACCATTATTGTATATAGCCTACCTTTATTTATGTTCATATTCTGTTTGGATTCTGTTATCTGTACCTTTGATTCTCTTCTGTTTATGTATAATTTATTGAATCGGTGTCGTATAAGCCCACACGGGCTGGGCGCGGGATAGCGCACGACACGGAAATAAAGTCTCATTCATTCATTCATTCATTCATTCATTCATTCATTCATTCATTCATTCATTCATTCATTCATTCATTCATTCATTCATTCATTCATTCATTCATTCATTCATTCATTCATTCATTCATACACCAGGAAACCGGTACGAGTACCAACGTAATTGGCTTGTAGGATCAAATTTTCTCAAGAAAACATGGCTGTTATTAATAAATGGATAAGTACGGTTGCAAATGTTGTCTAACATTCATTCTTTTCTGTTTTATCTGCCTTTTTTGCAGACATCGCTGAAGACCGAAACAGAACGGGACAGTTCCTCGGTGCTACCGTCAGAAGTATGGGTCCAGGAGGAAAAGTCATGGTATGTATTTACTGTTCTTTGAAGAAACAAAAAAGCCTTGCTTTTTCTAGGACATACTGTGAATTCCTATACTCTTTCGCTAGGCATGTGCACCAAAATATCGTGACGTGTACACAAGAGGCGAAGTGAGGGTCTGGGAACGAGGGCGATGTTATCAGCTGAACCAGGAGCTCGTTCCCGATATCCACCACTCTAGTCAGGGGATCTGGAACCTGTGTGACGACCTGCCGGCCGGACATTCCCAGTACGGGTACTGTCACCTCGGGACTGCTCTGGAATTCTCACACGTAAGTCTCAACATGCAGACCCTTAGGACGTACTCTTATTACCTCCGGGGGAGGAGACATCCTTCCGCGGAATTGTTTTGTGAGAGATTTAGATTTTCATGTTCGCAGCTGTTTCTCGCGTTTGGGTGGACGGATTCTTTTGAGACTCGGTATATGGTTTGCTATTGGGCTGCAGATAATGCACGTTCTTTTGTTTTTATTGTATGTGTGTTTTCGGGCGTGAAAATGGTGCCTTTTGGTGGCCCCAGAACACCCCTTTGAGCGTGAAATTGGTCGCGACCGTTGACCTTTGGCGTGTATAAGGTATTTTCGGTCTCGTCCACGAAGGTGACCCCTCGCACAGAGGGGTGTCCGGTCTCCTTGTTTAAACCCCTAGTCCTGCGGGGGGAAACAATATATAAAAATATACAATAAAGAGCCCGGGTATAAAATTTCAGATTTTACTTGTCTTTAAGTCTAGAATGTACTATCTGTATCTGTATCTGTATCTGTATAGCCGGTATAACCGCCTTTCGGCGTAACACACCAGCTTCGCAGGCACGCGGCGCGGCGGCAGCTGGCTATATTACACCGATCGACTTGTTACACCTAACCCTTGAACTTCTAGCTCTAGACATTGTTTAAAGCTATCTATTGACAATGCCCCTACTGTACTTGGTGACAGTGAGTTCCACTCTGCGATAGTTCTAGGAAAGAATGAATTCTTGAACACCTCAATCCTTGGTTGATAACTCTGGTACTTGAATGCGTGGCTATTTCTTGTTCTCTTCTGGGCTGGTATTAGGTACTTAGTAGTTGGGACATCCACCAGTTTATTAGTCATTTTGTACATCATGCATAGTCTAGACATCTTTCTTCTGTCTTCCAGTGAGGTCCACTGTAGGTTTCTTTTCATTTCCGTGACACTAGCACCTCTTACATAGTTGTTCATACAGAATCTTGCAGCTTGATTCTGTACCCTTTCCAATTTGTCTTTGTCTTTCTTTGTATATGGATCCCATACTGTTGCAGCGTATTCTAGGGTCGGTCTTACAAGTGACGTGTATGCAAGTGATTTTACTCTAGTTGGACATGCCCACAGATTACGTTTAATCACTCCCAATGTCTGTTTCGCCTTAGTTGTGATATTATTAACATGTGCACCCCACTTCAGTCCGCTTGTCAGCGTGACGCCCAGATACGGATTGATTTTTGTGGTTGCTAAAAGTATAACATAAGATCCGTCAACAGAGCCCGTCACTTGACTACGAGAGATTTTTGTTTACATCAATTAGTGGTAAGCATATGTAAATTATTGATAGACACATGCAAATTAGTGTACCGCGTGCTGGGTATGTGGTCATGTAAATCGCTCGTATAGATCGCTTCATTTTGTGTAAATTTCGTCATATTTTACAACCTTTTGCTGTATACATGTGGGTAAGTTCAATGACAAAAGCGTTTGGTCGTCAGATGGAAGAATATGTCGAAATATTTTTATGCTATTTATTTTCTTTGGTGACGTCTCAGGGAGGAGCCTAATGGTACAGTATTGTGTGCAATTCGCAAGAATTCTAGGAATTGTACAGGCATTTTGTCCACAGGCATGCGGAATGTCCACAGGCATGTCTCTGACCCACATCTATGCCCACATTCCTGGAACCCTGAAGACCTGTCTGCCCCAGATGGCCCTACTTTCTGTGACCCCGGGGCTCGTTCACTATGCACTCATGAGAGGAGTGTACTGTATCTGTCTAGACTTAACAGGTACCAAGTCTTCCTCAAAATCATGAAATGATGGCAGTACCATGCAAACAATAACCCTAACAGAAACCACCGCTGCCTTAGCAATGTATGTTTTCATTGCCAGTCTTGTTTAACTTTTCTTTAGGACGGACAAGATGTCATGATAGCAGCACCCGGTGCCTTCCATTGGTCAGGTAAGTTTTGAGACTTCGAGACTTTATTTGGATATACGAAAGCATACGTGTTGATACGGTGTGGTAACGTTATATCTAGCGCCTGTCACTGCTATTATAAAATTCCTGTATATGTAACCGAGGTGGAATTCACCAGGTTCTTTGAGGATGCTGCACGGGAGACTAACTACAGGGCTAGCAAGAACACACACAGGACACAGGCATTGCCGTCACGCACGCACGGGAGACGATGGGCTGGGACAGTAGTCTTCTCTGTAACCTTCTCGCGAGCTGTCTCTGTCTCAGACTGTCTTCCCAACCCACAGAACTCCCAGCCTTTATTGTCAAACCACAGACTGGACACAGATTGAACAACAGGCAGTCGTCTGGCAAGGGTAACAATACAACATTTAACACCTATATGACATGTCCTTGATGTTCCTATCATCAAAGCCTCGAATTAGCATAACCAGATTATCACACTGGCCACAAAAACTTCAATACGGATGGCCTCTTACAATATACATAAAAAGTGTCATTTTCAACCCCTTACATATATTCAAAATCAATTATCATGAACTGGGCCCCGTGACGGCGGCCTATGCATATGTGACATTCAAAAGGATATAGAATAACAAAGCAAACCCATGTCTATTAACAAACGAAGATTGCTACTGGTAATCACACACAAAAGTTACAAGTCCGTAAATAATTTCATCAGGTTGGAAGATACTTAGGGTATAGAATTTTCTTCTTACACAACCATAGAGTTTCTCAGCCACGTTTGGGATTGCATTCTCGCCGCAAAAGCGCCACCTACATTGGCGTTAAATAGCGGCGAGTTGCAGAACTCCAGTCAGAAGCTCTGAGGAAGGTGTCTGATAGACATCGAAACGTAAGCAGGTGACTATCTTTGGTTGTGTAAGAAGAAAATTCTATACCCAAAAGTTACAAGTGTTTTTCACGTTTTGTGTACATAGGTACGATGTTTGTGACGAGTATGAGTGACCTGTCTCTGGACCTGACCGTCTACCAGTCTAGACGGGAGAGCTTCGACGAGTTTGGACTGGACACCAACAGTTTATTAGGTAAGTTCTCGTGAACTCTTTGCTTTGTTGTAGTGTGTAATCTGTCTGTTCATGAAGTTTGCTTCTACAGAAGTGAAGCGCACGCTTTTCAATGCATACTGTTCCTCTATGTATTGCGCCCAGTTGTGGACACGCTACACTCTGGGCGCTATTCGCAAACTCCGAACGGCTTATAACAACGCCTTTAGAATATTGTTTTCATATGGAAAATTCGAGAGCGCCAGTCGAATGTTTGTGACTGAGGTTGTCGATACCTCCGATGCTCGCAGACGTAAACTAACACACTCTTTCACCAATCGGCTCCTCAACAGTAATAACAGAATCATAAAACTCGCAATCCACTCAGACTTATCATCCACCAGTCACTACTGGGATCACTATATCGGCCTAGTCTACGTAAGGCCCTTCTCGTTTGTAGATGTACCGAACCCTACCGTTTTTACTATGTGTGCACCTTGTTATGGGTTCACCACACCACGAAGTGGTGGTGAACCCATATTGCTTTTTCTGACGTTTCTTCTCCTCCTTCTTCTTCTCCTGCCATTTTTTAAATGGATTCAGCTTCTTCATTTTAGGGCCAAAGGTCCTGAAATTTGGTACGGAGGTACAGTGGGCAAATACCCCCAGGCGTTTTTGAAATTATTGTGATACAGGCTTTTAGAATGGTTTTATTTGAGTTTTTTGGCTGTGTTATAGCAAATGTATTACTGTGTTAGTGTGCCTTGTTTACCACGTTTGGGCATGAGTCATCACAATGGAATGCAGGGCATCAACCAATAGGCATGCAGCTTTCCTCTATTCTTCTTGCTGATTGGCTGTTGGGATTTAACTTGATTAACACCTGCACAGAGCATTTCCACCTGCACAGAGCATTTCTTGCTGATTGGCTGTTGGGATTTAACTTGATTAACACCTGCACAGAGCATTTCCATACTGACAGTATGTCTGTATTCAAGTGTTTTGGTAGGTATTTCAAGCTTTCCTGCTCTAGCATTGGAATGCGGGGCATGGACGTTTTTTTATTTATTTTGAAAATCAACAGTTTGCATTATGCAATTAAAAATCCTAACCAATAAAGTAGGGAATAGCTATCCAACTGTTGTTTTAGTTGTATTTTACTTCATATTATAGTTATATCAATGTAAATCATTGTTTTCCCTTGTGTTTCTCATTCTTTCCCTGCCATGTCGTAAAATGTGGTGAACCCATCGCTGTATTTGCTCCAAAGCAAATATTGGCCTTTCTAGTTATTTTAATTGTTTGTCTACTATGGGCCAATTGCGCCTGAAATAAAGAATAAAGAAAAGAAAGCATGAATAATGTATAACCCCAAATCAATCAGATGACATCGGAGCTGTACTCAAGCGTCAACGCACAGTAATTTTATCGGCTTGAGAAATCAACTAGTAGGACCGCAAACTAC
Source organism: Branchiostoma belcheri (assembly GCF_001625305.1). Lineage (NCBI taxonomy): Eukaryota > Metazoa > Chordata > Leptocardii > Amphioxiformes > Branchiostomatidae > Branchiostoma > Branchiostoma belcheri. Next base: position 263,304 of record NW_017803035.1, read on the forward strand.
ACATTAGCCGTATTAGTTACTAACAGAAACATCCCTGCAACACATCTTAGGCTCGTCGTTATCGTCGGGATTTTTCCGCGCGGGAGAGTTGCAGTACGTTGCAGGAGCGCCCCGTGCGGGAGACATCGGTGCTGTAGCGTTCTTCACCAAGACGTACTTTGAGCTCGAGTTGCTGTTGGTCATGCACGGCTACCAGGTGGCCTCGGCCTTCGGGTTCGCCATCTGCGGACTTGATCTAAACGGAGACGGGTGAGTAACATTCTCTGTAGATGCATACGACAATGATTTATGTATTTGTCGAAAAGACCACACCAAGTAAATTTTATGGATGACGTCCACGCGCGCATTGATTTTGGCCTGTTCCTAGAAAAAAAAACAAGAAATTCCGCTGCCTGTAACTATGACCAAAGAGTCACGACAGTGCCGCAAATCGTTAGATTGACGTGAAACCCGTAACGCGAAAACAGGACAGGGCGACAACTGCTGTTCCATCTGATTTATTGCTGTTTTGATGATGAATAAAAGACTTCTTGCTTGTTACACTGTTGTCACCTCATTCAATTTGTGTCCTAACATTTGTCGTCTCTTAGTATATTTCTGATCTAGGCATCTTGTTTTTCAGGGCCCTTCTTGTTTTTTTTTCGCCCTCTCGCATTAGATTTAGGGTCTCCCAAGGACGTCATCCATAAAATTTACTTGGTGTGGCCTAATGCCTGTCATAAGAAATATAGCAAGAATCTCAAAATTAATCATTGACGAACACCCACCACCAATGAGAACATTGCCCTGCAACTGAAGCCGTTTTGTGTCTTTATCTGAAAGGTTAACAGATCTGGCTGTCAGTGCGCCGCAGTACACGGATGGCAACGCAGGGGGCGCTGTTTACGTGTATATCAACGGTGACAAGGTGAGGAATCAACACCAATGAAGTGACTAACTTTGAAATCGTTCAATTTACAAAGACGTAAGGAGAGTTATTATCACTTTGTTGATGATATCTCTACAGTATAGAACTCTTCTTACGTTAGATATGTTTTTGGCGACGTCTCAGGGAGGAGCCTAATGGTACAGTATTATATTGTGTGCAATTCGCAAGAATTCTAGGAATTGTACAGGCATTTTGTTCACAGGAATACGGAGTGTCTACAAGCATTTCTCTGACCCACATCTATGCCCACATTCCTGGAAACCTGAAGATCTGTCTGCCCCAGATGGCCCTACTTTCTGTGACCCGGGTTCGTTCACTATACACTCCGGGGAGTAGTGCATTGTATCTGTCTAGACTTAACAGGTACAAAGCCTTCCTCAAAATCATGAAATCATGGCAGTGCCATGCAAACAATAATCTTAACAGCAACCACCGTCGCCATGGCAATGTTTGTTTTTATTGCCAGTCTTGTTCTTCTTTTTTTCTTTTTCCTTTAGGGCATCAACGGAAGTGAACCGATCGTTCTAACAGGGACCAGTGATTCTATGTTTGGATATTCCATGGTTGACGCTGGGGATGTGAATATGGATGGATTCCACGGTAATATCTTAATTCACATAGTCCAATATTTTAAGTGATCAGAGTAACATCATTAACTTGAAAACGGACGTGTTTTATCTATTTATCAGGTCCTTTTCCATTTTCCCTGGGGCCGAACTCCATAAGGCCATGTTGATTTGATTATATGGATGACATCCTCCGGGAGTCCCAAAACTGATGCGCGCGTGCGAATAAAAAAAGTTTTGCAAAAAAAAAGTTCTTTTCATTATGAAATCTACGTGGTCACGAGGGTTGAGCAAATGGCACAGAATATGGTTTGGTTAATAATCTAGTGTTCAAGTTCATTTCTTTACAATTTCGTCTTTTTTCGTTTGAATTTGGCATTCTACGACATTGGTATAGTTTTTATTAATTTGTTTTGTAACTTATGGTATATTTTTGCTCATTTTGCAACTGTTTTGTACGATTTACAGTATGGTTGAAAACTTTTTTTTTTTGAAACGGCCGAAAATTCATGCGCGCGCGGATGTCATCCATATAATCAAATCAACATGGCCTAAGTGATAGCGATAGAGAATTGGGGGACAAATGGCTACATCATTGTGCTGAAGGTCAATGTTAATTGAATGTTAATTTTCCTGTTCTTGCAGATTTGGTGGTCGGTGCACCATATGAAGATAACGGTGCTGTGTACCTGTACCTGGGGAATCAACATCGCGGTCTCTCCACAACACCGTCACAGGTAGTGTACTCTACCTCATAGTCACGTGCAATGAAGTCATTCTTTTATGATAAACATTATACACATTCAAAGGTTTTGTGATATTAAAATAGACATTCAGTATGGTCATGTCTTTAACCAAGGCTATGTTGATTTGATTATGTGGATGACATCCGCGCTCGCATTAATTTTTGTCCGTTACGTTTTCGACCATACTGTAAATCGTACAGCTGCACCAAAATGAGCAAATTTATGCCGTAAATGGAAGAAAAAGGAAAACAATACTAATGTCGTAGAATTACAAAATAAATTCCAAAGGAAAAGAAGAAAACGTAAAGAAATGAGTCTTTTATTCACCAAACTATACTCTGTGTGTTTAGCCATTTGTTCAACCTTCATAACTACGTAGATTTTAGACAACGTTTTGTTTGCCAAACTTGTTTTATTCGTATTCGTAATTTTTGTATATACTGGGACCCGAATATGAGTTTTGCACGACGTGAGCTTACTCAACTGACGTCGGTTTGCACGCGTGCTAAGCCTAAGGCTCAAGTCGCCGATAGTTTGCACGCGTGCCGTTCCTCAGGCTGCGCTGAGTTCGCACGCGTGTACGTCCTCGCGCTGCGCTGACCTTGCACGCCCGTGGAATTCCTCACTACATACCGAGTAAACACGCATATTGTGGGCGCAAAAGTGGAGGACAGAACGCCGTAATGCCGGACCGAGCCTAACTAACTACCCTTGCGTGGGCCTTGACTAATTACCCAAAATATAGCTCCCGTTATGTTTTCGACCATACTGTAAATCGTAGTTTTGTGGTTCTCAGAAGATGTCATCCATATGATCAAATCAACATGGCCTAATGTCTGTTCTCAGAAAATCCTGGCCTCAGACCTCCTCATCCCCGGACTAAAGTCGTTTGGATTCTCCCTGTCCGGCGGCCTCGATCTGGACGAGAACGGGTTCCCGGATGTAGCCGTCGGTGCGTTTGAATCTGATCACGTGGTGTTGTTAAGGTAAATGGTTTGAATTTGCGTTTGCATTCTTGATTTAGTCGATCATTCAGCCTAAGTTTCTTTCAAATAAAATGAAAATTCCATTATTGATATTATTCCCTAATACTCAATAACTTATAATATATAAGCGAAGAATTAAATTTTTTAAAAGATGTAATTCTCTGCTCTTTCTCTTTTTTTGGATCTAAATGTGTGGCAAGTATAATGTCTATACAGTAAAAAGGAGCATAAACAACTGTTTTTAAAAATTTTCCCAACATTTCAGGTCCCGCACGGTACTAACTATAGAGGCAAAGATGTATGGACCCAACTATAGAATCGATCCCAAGACTAGAACATGTGATCTCAACGGCAAATCGTACACCTGGTAAGGTATCTTCATTAACCAAAACGTATATTCTTTCAAAATGCGACATTGTTATCTGTTCCAGTGAACCACGTGTAGGAGTATCACAGAGTCATCGACAACATTGAGTTGATGGCCAATTTTATGATGTATGCCACGTGAAAAGTCTAAATTATTCCTTCTCTGTTTCAGTTTTCAGATCAAATTTGGTTTCCGCTACTCCGCCAGTTCACCATTTGACAACGATGTTGGTATGTGAACTATTTCCTACTTTAGAAATGGAACATGCTGTCTTAACCCTACCTAGTCCGGGCTTTTTTTGACATGGGGGGACCGGGG
>NW_017803035.1:267234-269882 GCF_001625305.1 Branchiostoma belcheri
ACCCCCCCCCCTAAGAACTCGCGAACGGTATGTCGTATGACCACCAAATTTTAAGAGAATGGTGTACTAGTAAAAATTTATCATATCTACAATTTTTATGTCGTTATGACGTAATATGACGTCATTATGACGTCATTAATGTGATTTTATTGGCCAAAATCGTCTAAACAGGTTTTTCCCTGAAAACTAAATGGTATTCAACTTAAGGTCTCGGACCGGAGTTTTTTTCACGATTTTGGATCCGGCGGACACCCTCAGACCGAAGGGCTATAACTCCGCCAAAAGAAGTACGCCGGGAAATCTCATTACATCAGTCAACGGAGGTTTCCAGCCGGCTTCCGATACAATTTTGGTTATTGTCCGTCGACTCTAAAATTTGGGTAGAAACTGTAGTTAAACGTAAATTTTGGATACGAAAAATGTAGTTTTTTTGCAGTTTTTTCAACGGACCTGCTTGGAAAAAACGAATTTTCCCAGGCTAACGGCTTATATGCTGAAATAGCTTACTACTTCCTGTTTCTGAAAAACAGAAAAAAAATATAGGTTGTTGCGATAAGTTTTTCGCAAAATCCGGTGACGCGAACCCCTAGAAATTCCACATAGAACGCAGCATTTGGGTCATCAGGCGACAAACCGCATCACCCTTGCTCGCGGACTAATACCAAAAACGCTTCGCTGACCGTCCAACTTCACCGCGCCGAAAAACACTACAACCCCGAGGCTTTTTGATCAATTCAAAACCTAGTTGAAAATCTACAGCGATCGCCGAGCTATGGGGGACGCCAAACCTAGCGTGACAACCTCGCAGATCCGGCGATTTACTGCGCACTATTTCGGAACCCTGGTCAGAATTAAACTCCGACCCGGAACCTTAAGGAGATTATTTTTCATAAAAAATTATCATAATTCTTCAGAAACATCATATCTATCATATATCCAAATTTCACATGTCTGCGATGAGTACTTTTCCCGCGGCAGAGGTTTAAAGTCATGTGAAAAATGCAGTGTTCTAAGGCTATATTGCCAAGTCTCGGGTCCCAGGCAGCGTCACAATGGGGCAATTAGAAAAATACCGTTATTTCAAACATCGCTTTTCTCAAAACAGTTATAACGGAAATTAAAGTCTGCTCTGGATCTTGGCTATGGATATATGTGTTCTTTTCGTGATTTCGGTGCCGCAAACTTGCAGAAAACGTTCTTAACAGTTGGTATCGATGACGTCACGCAGTGACGTCATTGGGTCCCCTGGGAAAACAGCATGGGGTCGCGTTTTAGGTTCGTCGCTTTAAAGTAAAAGGAAGAATTCGTCAGATTTCGACCTTGAATGATAGACCAGGGTTCGCACTTTCCGAATCAAACGCGTCCGACACCAAACTCTTCACTACTTTGCCGTGAATGGCCTATAAAGTAGCAAAGCGCTCCTTAAATGTGTGAAAGGCTGCATTATTACGAGGTGCAAAACACAATCTGGGTGATATTGCCGTGGCTAGGAGCAAGAAGTTGAAATAAACGCTGTAAAGATGTGAGGAGTACTTATTAGGCTATCACTTAACACCACCCAAAGGAAAGAAAGTCGCGAATCTAAGGAGCCCTGAACCGAACATCAGAAAACCCAGTTTTGCCTTAAGAAGGCTTAAAACACTTCGATTTTGCTGTTAAATGTCAGTTTAAGTAACCATAAATAGAGAAACTTCGCCGAAATTATACGAAAGTCAAATTCAGAGGTCGACTCATATAAAATGACATAGAAAGTGAATTCATGCAAGAACTGTTTACCTTCCAGAAACGATTAAAATTGCCCTGACGGGGATTTCGGGGGGGGGGGCGGGAAAGGGGGAGGGGGGCGCCGTAGGGCCTGGGCACGAATATACGGACTTTTTTACTCGAAAAAAGCAAAATGATGCGGTTTTTTGTCAGAATCGGATAACTTTTGCCAAAAACTTTTAAATCCATACGAATGACGTCATCGATGACGTCATTTTTTGCGCATGCGCCGTGCTTTTAAGGTCTCGGACCGGAGTTTTTTTCACGATTTTGGATCCGGCGGACACCCTCAGACCGAAGGGCTATAACTCCGCCAAAAGAAGTACGCCGGGAAATCTCATTACATCAGTCAACGGAGGTTTCCAGCCGGCTTCCGATACAATTTTGGTTATTGTCCGTCGACTCTAAAATTTGGGTAGAAACTGTAGTTAAACGTAAATTTTGGATACGAAAAATGTAGTTTTTTGCAGTTTTTTCAACGGACCTGCTTGGAAAAACGAATTTTCCCAGGCTAACGGCTTATATGCTGAAATAGCTTACTACTTCCTGTTTCTGAAAAACAGAAAAAAATATAGGTTGTTGCGATAAGTTTTTCGCAAAATCCGGTGACGCGAACCCCTAGAAATTCCACATAGAACGCAGCTATTTGGGTCATCAGGCGACAAACCGCATCACCCTTGCTCGCGGACTGATACCAAAAACGCTTCGCTGGCCGTCCAACTTCACCGCGCCGAAAAACACTACAATCCCAAGGCTTTTTGATCAATTCAAAACCTAGTTGAAAATCTACAGCGATCGCCGAGCTATGGGGGAGCCAAACCTAGCGTGACAACCTCGCAGATCCGGCGATTTACTGCGCACTATTTGGAACCCTGGTCAGAATT
>NW_017803035.1:270223-277110 GCF_001625305.1 Branchiostoma belcheri
ATCAAATTAGCATAAATTATGCATATTTAATGATAAAATTTACATAAAATTATATGGGATGTTATCAATATTAGAAACCATGAGTAACTTGACATAGAACCCATAAGATTCTATTGTTGAAACAAAACGTACTAAATTTAGCAAAAAATGCCTGTCAGAAACCCGTTGCCATGGCAACACAAAAATTATTATCTTATTCCAATGATATAGAATTGTTGCCAACAATATTCTAGGAAAAGTCACCAAGTTTGGCCGTTCTACGGCTAGCCGTTCAGACGCTAGGTGACATCAAAGTTGCCGCGGGCACTTTTAGCCCCCCCCCCTCGGTCTAGGTAGGGTTAATGTCATTGAATGCTGTAAACCTCCTCTTTAACATACCAGACTATTGAAATGGACTCATACTTAGGCTTTATTACTCCGTGAAGGAGGTCAGGACCTCCGGACGGAGTGTTGTGAAGAGCTGTTTTTTCGTGTTCGCAGTCAAAACACTGGGTTCTCTTTGTGTAATCAGCACGCAATTTTATACGCCGTCTGCGGGCATGCCCGTGTTGATGCACGAATGTGTATTTTTGCCGTTGCTGCTTTCGCGGTCAATTCAATATTGCAGATGCACCCCTACAATTATGAGGCAAATTGGAATGGTCCAGAAAAACCCGTTGTTTGGAATAGCGGTGGGGGGTGGAACTTCAGGCAGATATGGTGAGGGGCCGATAAGTGGTTCCAGATGTTTTTGCGCGTGCTTAAGAGATGCTTAAGTTTTTTGGAAGATGTTCTCAGCCAAAACGCATTCTTCCTTACGTAGCATTTCTGGTTAATTGGGCATGTGGTGTACCATTATGTCCGTGATGATGCACGTCTTTTTATTTTCACCGTAGCAGTTTTGATATTGAAGTAAATGCATATTTTAGAAACATCCCTACTTTTACAATCCTGTGGAATAGGCCGTAGGTTTAGGCAGTTGTCTGGTAGCAGGGGTTCTCTAAGCAGATATTAGGTGGCTGTTGTGCATAATGGTGGCGAGTATCTTTTGGGATTGTGATTTGCACCTACTGAGATGCCTTGTCAAATGAAATGAAAGATATTGTTATGAAAGCTTACTTTGTTCATCTATTTAGATTGTCGTGTTGTTGATTTTATGTAGCCTGTGTTTAGACTAGTTAGTCTGCAACTGTTTCCCCAAGGGTGGCAAACCTCTAAAGCAGGTGGCCACCAGGAGCGTATCTGCCCGGGTATCTGACCGGCGGTAGTAACACTCGCGGTGCTGGCCGCAACTGTTGCTGGAATTTGGCATGCCGCATGGCCAGTCGCGCTTAATAAGTAACAGGAACGGTAAGACGGTGGGGTTGTCTTTGTTACTAGTGACACGACCATGATAGTCCGATCTTTATGTGAATGCAATGATTGTGTGTGTGTAATTAAAATGAACTTCAAACTTGAAGCACAGTATCTTTACAGGCTCTGGGAGCAGTAATGGATTTTTATGTTTTATGGTTGTGACGCGCCCTCATTGTATTAACCGTTGCCTAACGTCTGCACAGTAGGTCTGGCGTTGACGCTTGGGATTGTTTTTGTTGCAAAATATAAAACTTCACGGAGGATTGTTACCTATGGCTTCTTGTTTTTATTTTGCTGCTTTTTAGATCGAATCTACGAGTATTGTCCACGGTGTATTGTATTCTTTGTAATGTGTAGGGCCTAGGTCCATACAATATATCTCTTGCTATGTGTTTTGTAATGTCTTATGCGCGGGTCACAACACCAGCAATATCTGTGTATTATATTGTAGCAATTCCGATTAAATAAAAATCAAACTATTGATCAAACTACATAATTTTTTTCAAAAATGTTTTCCTTCACATGGCACAGCATAACAAACTACTGCCCTGTTTATCCTCACTAAAACAGTGTCATATATAAAGTGACCATGCTTGAACTCGGTTCTACATGCAGCTTGCAATATTATGTAACTTGACACCGCAGGGTGTCTGGTACAGCACCAGGTACTATGATGACAGCCGTCTGGTAAGGTCATTTGCCTTGTTTGTCTGGAGAAGAGGAAGCTGAGGAAAGAACAGAGCAAAAACAATATGTTTCTGCGAAGGTTAACATAATCAAACGTAACTCTTCTCCTTCTCAGACTTGACGTACCGGTTGGAGGGAGACGCCATCTACCGGTCCTGGGGGCTGGGTCCGCGGTTGTTTTTTCCGGGGGAGGGCAGGTCTGTGTTTGAAGGCTCCATACGTGTACCCAGACAGGGCGCCAAGGAATGGGCCGACAGGACCATCACTGCTTACGTCAAGGTTGGTGCAGTTGTGCAGTCTTTAGTAATGACAATAAGAAGGTAATCTCTCCAAAATCTCTGGTGCCAGCACTAGTTGTAAATGTGTTTTTTTTCTCTTTTTAAGAAGTTCTATAGAAATTTTAACCCATCCACTGCCGCCGAATATCAGTGATTTTAGACGCTTTCAATGAAATTTCAAGGCGACATAAAAAAAAAGAATTGTCTGGATGAGAAAATTTGTCTGATAGTGACGTTTACCGCCATTTCTTGGCACATTTTCGTCCTCATTTGGTACTTGAAGCGCTTGAAATAGCCCCAAACACAAGCTACGAGGCGTCTCTTTTTTAGTGTACCACCCAATAGATACTAGGAGCCAGCCTACGATACAAAACAAGGAAATGTTTTCTGTCAGTGACATCATATTTTTTCCTCACACATCAGTATGCTGCGGGATAGGGTTGACTCAACTTAGGCCATGTTGATTTGATTATATGGCTGACATCCGCGCGCGCATGAATTTTCGGCCGTTTCCAAAAAAAAAAGAAAAGTTTTCAACCATACTGTAAATCGTACAAAACAGTTGCAAAATGAGCAAAAATATACCATAAGTTACAAAAAAAATTAATAAAAACTATACCAATGTCGTAGAATGCCAAAATCAAACGAAAAAAAGACGAAATTGTAAAGAAATCAACTTGAAGACTAAATTATTCGCCAAACCATATTCTGTGTCATTTGCTCAACCCTCATTACCACGTAGATTTCATAATGAAAAGAACCTTTTTTTTTTTGCAAAACTTTTTTTATTCGCACGCGCGCATCAGTTTTGGGGCTCCCGGAGGATGTCATCCATATAATCAAATCAACATGGCCTTAACGTACTAAATAACCAGAAAATCCAGTTGTGTCTCCCTGAAATTGCATTGCCTTTAAGGTAAATGTAGATTTTTCACGATGTTTCATTCCAGCCGGACACGATGGCGATCCTGCACCCGTTGGTAGTGAACCTGACCTGGTCCCTGTGGGACACCTCCTCCAGCAGTAAGCTGTTCTCGGTACCGGGGTACCGAGTACCCAGCCTCGACAGCCGGCCCATTCTCAACCTGCTTCAGCCGCAGTACAAGGAGGTGGAGGTAACTCTGCCAGCTATTACAAGCCATCATAACTACTAAGTTCAAGTTCATTGTGCTAGGAACTAGCGGGTCTAACGTTTCCAGCGAACTAACGTTCAGTTGTAATTCCTTTGGTTAATTATCAGTACTTCTTCTGTTTACATATATTGCATGAGGAGGGAGTTTTTTCGCGCACACTTTTGTTCTTGTTCACTTTTATTCTTATTTATATCTTTGTATTGGTTATATTGTTTTAAGTTAATTGTCAAGTGGGGATGTTAAAATAAGTGTGTAACTTGAATGCCAGCTCCACTTTGTCCTTGCCCTTGTACTGTTTCTTTAGGCCATGTTGATTTGGTTATATATGGATGACATCCGCGCGCGCATGAATTTTCGGCCGTTTCCAAAAAAAAGTTTTCAACCATACTGTAAATCGTACAAAACAGTTGCAAAATGAGCAAAAATATACCGTAAGTTACAAAAAAATAAGTAAAAACTAAACCAATGTCGTAGAATGCCAAAATCAAACGAAAAAAGACGAAATTGTAAGGAAATGAACTTGAAGATTAGATTATTCGCCAAACCATATTCTGTCCCATTTGTTCAACCCTCATGACCACGTAGATTTCATAATGAAAACAACTTTTTTTTTGCAAAAAAATTTTTTTATTCGCACGCGCGCATCAGTTTTGGGGCTCCCGGAGGATGTCATCCATATAATCAAATCAACATGGCCTTAATTAATAAAAAAACTAGAGAGGTGTGCTCAGTATCACTCACTGAAAGTTTATTTTTCCGGCAGATTGGTTTTGTGAAGGAATGTGGAGCAGATTCTGTCTGCATCAGTAATCTGAAACTACAGGCACAGTTACTTCTGTTTGGGTAAGTACGACACTTGGTGTTCTAACACATGATACTAGTAATTCAGCTAGGACAATTCAGTTAGTTGCCAGCCATATAATTCCGTTACAAAGTTGCAGTATAACCATGTGTTGGCATTTTCTACTCATTCATTGGAAAACAATTTTAACGCTATTCTATTGTTACATCTCAAAGATGAGGTCAAATAGTGGTATTCTTCTAGACACTTCAGCAGTTTTGTAATATTTCATCCATTAGATGATTCTACATGAAAAATAGTTATTATTCTAAAAGATAAATGCTCTTTGTTCTCTGCAAACTGGAAAATCCGTGTTCTTTGCCACTCTCTCTCTTTCTCTCTCTCTCTTTCTCTCTCTCGTTGAAACGATAACTAATCGTTGTGTCAAATATTTGGAAATTTCCAGAAATCCTCCGACGTTTAGTCTCGGCAGTTCTCGCGAGATCCGTGCTGAGGTCCAGGTGGATAACGAAGGCGGAGAGCCTGCGTACAACACGGAGCTGCGCGCCTACCTGCCGGAGAGACTGTTCTACGCGGGGATGATAGAGCACAATTCAGGGGAGGTCAGTATCGTACGAGTGTGTACTATAGAGTCTGCTGAATTTCTGGAGGGCATCATGAGGGCATCTGGAAGACAGAGTATCAGCAGTCGCCAGACTCGCTCTTCAAACAAACTGAACTTACAGCGTTGTAAAACAGATCGATACAGGAACTGTGCCATCCCCCACATGACACGTTTGATAAACAATTCATAGTCCTTGATAACATTATTGCTCCACTCTTCGTTACAGATTCTTGTGTCAATTTTAGCCATTTGCCTGTCAATTTTAGAGTGATTTTTAATGTCCCACAATGTTATTGTCGATTTTAGCCATTTGCCTGTCAATTTTTAGAGTGATTTTAACGTGTTCTCAAATTTTATCTATGATATCGCTGACTAAATAAGTTGACCGTTTACATTTTAGTATGTATTTGAAGTAGTATGATGACATGACTTTGTTTGTAAACCAGCCTGACAATTCGGCCTTCGGGCTGCAACTGGGCTGTACTTTTTCGTGAATTGAAATAAACCATTCTACTACTACTACTACATACACTACTGTTACAGTATTAAAGGAGCATTAAGTAACATGTTTTCACCAAAACTTGAAATATCTTAATGAAAAAAATCGTGATTGTGAACGGTAAGGTAATTCCACTGTTTATTTGTGGAATTTTCTCACATTTTCTACATTTATGGTTGGCCCTAAATAAGCCCACACGAGCTGCCCTCAGTTCGCGGTGCCACCACAAACGTACCAGAATGTAAACAAACATGGCTGACAGCTGTGTTCCCAGATTTTAATCACACTCGTGAGGCATCATATTTGGCAACTCCACTTCGTGAATGAAACTTGAATTGGAGTAGGGTTATTTCAACTAACTTTGTAAAGAAATGACCAGAAAATGACCTTTTTGTATAGTCCTAATGCAGCTTTAAATCGAATGTTGATTATATAACAAACAGTTGTGGCGAGCTAACTTTGTATGCTCCACCTCTACTATGGAGGATGAATGATGATGATGATGATGTTGATTATATAGTCCCTTGCCTCGATTGTTCCAGACGCGAGTATCGTGTCGCACGGTGGAAGATAACTCATCCGTGGTGATCTGTGAGGTTGGAAACCCCGTGTCCAAGTCGGTAAGTAAGGCCATGTTGATTTGATTATATGGATGACATCCGCGCGCGCATGAAATTTTTGGCCGTTTCCAAAAAAAAAAAAGTTTTCAACCATACTGTAAATCGTACAAAACAGTTGTAAAATGAGCAAAGATATACCGTAAGTTGCAAAAAAAATATCTAAAAACCGTGCCAATGTCGTAGAATGCCAAAATCGAACGAAAAAAGACGAAAATTTAAAGACATGAATTTGAATAGTAGATTATTCGCCAAACCTTATTCTGCCTCATTTGTTCAACTGTCATGACCACGTACATTTCATAATTTTTTTTTGCAATTTCTTTTTTTTATTCGTACGCGCGCATCAGTTTTGGGGCTCCCGGAGGATGTCATCCATATAATCAAATCAACATGGCCTCACTGTCAGAAATATATTTTTCTGCCTTTTAAAAACCTTTGCAATACAATGAGTAATTGTTCCCAGTGTTGCTGATGTCTTTTCCTCGTGTACTTACAGAATGAGCAGTGACAGTAACACGTCAGACAACTCCGTCATCCTGAAGGCAAAGGTGGTAGTTGACGTAGACCTGTCTATCACTGGGTATGTCCTAGTATTGATGTATCCATCTGTTAGTCAGTAAAACGTTTGGTTGAAACTCGATGTTTTAACATCGAGTTGCAAAAGCATTCAGCATCACTATAAAAAAAGCATTCAGCATCACTATAAAAAAGCATTCAGCATCACTATAAAAGGTCTCATACGTTGGCAATTATAAACTAACTCCTGAGGTAAGGCCACACCAAGTAAATTTTATGGATGACGTCCTTTGGAGACCCTATATCTAATGCGAGAGGGCGAAAAAAAAACAAGAAGGGCCCTAAAAAACAAGATGCCTAGATTAGAAATATACTAAGAGACGACAAATGTTAGGACACAAATTGAATGAGGT
>NW_017803035.1:277130-278946 GCF_001625305.1 Branchiostoma belcheri
ATTATATTCACTTCATTATAAGGCCATGTTGATTTGATTATATGGATGACATCCTCCGGGAGCCCCAAAACTGATGCGCGCGTGCGAATAAAAAAAATTTTGCAAAAAAAAAGTTCTTTTCATTATGAAATCTACGTGGTCATGAGGGTTGAGCAAATGGTACAGAATATGGTTTGGCGAATAATCTAGTCTTCAAGTTCATTTCTTTACAATTTCGTCTTTTTTCGTTTGATTTTGGCATTCTACGACCTTGGTATAGTTTTCATTAATTTTTTTTGTAACTTATGGTATATTTTTGCTCATTTTGCAACTGTTTTGTACGATTTACAGTATGGTTGAAAACTTTTTTTTGGAAACGGCCGAAAATTCATGCGCGCGCGGATGTCATCCATATAATCAAATCAACATGGCCTAAACTAAGATCATAACGTTCTTATGTGAAGCAATTTCTCTATCAAGCTTTGATGATTCTGTTGACACCTCCCGTGTTTCTGTACTTTTTTTGTGTTTATCTTTACCGGTTACCCTGCAGATATTGATATGTATTCACGTGCACATTTATTCATAATAGGCTGATCTTATTTTGTTTTACTGTCATTTTCAGTTTGGTTCTCCTCTTTCCTTGCTACGTTTACCTGTTCACTTTTCTGTTAAGTTGGTTCTCTGTATGTAACATTCATGTGACAGTTACCTCTTGTTACTTTTATCCATTATTAATTTTGGTTGAACCTAAGTTATTATTATTTATCATCTATGTTACATTTGATTTGATTTCTGTATATGACCAGTACTACTTAATTTCCTGTATTTATTATATATTATGTTAAGTTATAATTTATGTTACATCTGATTCTCTGTACCTTTTGATTTGTTCTGATTTTGTATTTTGTCGGTGCCTTATAAGCCTATATGGGCTGGGCGGCATATTGATCGCAATGGCACGATAATAAACAGTCATTCATTCATTCATTCATTCATTCATTCATTCATTCATTCATTCATTCATTCATTCATTCATTCATTCATTCATTCATTCATTCATTCATTCATTCATTCATTCATTCATTCATTCATTCATTCATTCATTCATTCTACGCTACCATACCAGTCTATCCAGTTATTCACGTTGAGACTTCTGACCACGATGCTGCGACCATGGGACAGGAGTATCAAGATACCTCTCACACTGCACACGTGAGTTTATATATTTTTTTGTTTCCGGAATCACAGTTCATTTCTATATTTACAAAGTACTTCTTCATAACGATGTAGCAACCATTTTGTTTTTCAGATTTCAGGCCATGTTGATTTGATTATATGGATGACATCCGCGCGCGCATGAATTTTCGGCCGTTTCCAAAAAAAAAAGTTTTCAACCATACTGTAAATCGTACAAAACAGTTGCTAAATGAGCAAAAATATACCATAAGTTACAAAAAAAAAATTAATAAAAACTATACCAATGTCGTAGAATGCCAAAATCAAACGAAAAAAGACGAAATTGTAAAGAAATGAACTTGTAGACTAGATTATTCGCCAAACCATATTCTGTGCCATTTTCTCAACCCTCATGACCACGTAGATTTCATAATGAAAAGAACTTTTTTTTGCAAAACTTTTTTTTATTCGCACGCGCGCATCAGTTTTGGGGCTCCCGGAAGATGTCATCCATATAATCAAATCAACACATGGCCTTACACATTTGTCTTAAATAACAAATAACTTAACTAGCCATAAGAAAAGTTACCTTAAATTAAAATTAGCATTTTGTGGACTGGATTGCAAATAAATTATGGAAAAATTACTCCAAATAATC
>NW_017803035.1:278966-298562 GCF_001625305.1 Branchiostoma belcheri
GCCCTAAAAAACAAGATGCCTAGATTAGAAATATACTAAGAGACGACAAATGTTAGGACACAAATTGAATGAGGTGACACAGTGTAACAAGCAAGAAGTCTTTTATTCATCATCAAAACAGCAATAAATCAGGTGGAACAGCATTTGTCATCCTGTCCTGTTTCTTTCATCACATTTTTGCAGGCCTGCAGAAACAAAGCATGTGCTCTTTACCCATTTCGCGTTACGGGTTTCACGTCAATCTAACGATTTGCAGCACTGTCGTGACTCTTTGGTCATAGTTACAGGAAGCGGAATTTCTTGGTTTTTTTTTCTAGGAACAGGCCAAAATCAATGCGCGCGCGGACGTCATCCATAAAATTTACTTGGTGTGGCCTAAGGGCTCAATGCAAGTGGCATTTAACTTTGACCAAGGAGGTTTTAAATGTTGCTTTGACGGTGTTCTTGTGTAGGTTTCGGCAAATTCCACGTTTATAATGGCCTACCAATTAAATCTTCCACCTGATGTCAGGTGTGTAAGGGACTATTTTACTCATAGGATCATCATCGGTATCACAGCCATTGTCTTTCAGAGTACATTGTAACAAAAAACACAAGTTTGACGTTTTTGCCCCTCCCCCTGCAGTATCTCCCATCCCCGCCAGGTGCTGTACGGCGGAGACCAGCGCGGACTGAGCGCCATGGAGTACCAGGCACAGATCGGTACTGCGGTCAACCATACGTACGTGGTGCGTTCTGTCGTCGGTGGGTCGGTAGACCAGGCGTCTTCTGCATGTACAACATTTTGTTAAATAGTGGAGCAGATAACATCAAATTTTGGAGGAATCTATCAAATTGTGATACAAGCACCAAACTTGGTACAAATACTCATGAGACATTACTATTTTGAAAAAGTACGCGGGTCACTTGATTTGACTTTTGGCGCCCCCTAGCGGCGCGTTTTGGTACTGCCTTCCGGTCTTTGTATCTCCTGTTCTAAACATGCAAGAGTCATGATTTTATGTGGTAAAAAGCTGTTAAAGTAAGGAAGGAGTGACGTAAATTTGGTGCCTCTAGCAGCTTGCGTTGGAACTGAAGAGGCGTTTTTTGCCGATGCACAATTTGCTCCAAGTGATTACGCTAGGGGGCGCCAAAAGTCTGCGACCTTTGTGCTTCATTACTTCAGATCATAAGTATTATACAATTACATTTTCATTTGTATAATATAATATGTGTTTTAATGTTATTTCCGTGTTTCCGTCAGATACGTAACCACGGCAGAGGCACAGCCCCTGGCGCTGTAGTCAGGATCATGTGGCCGTATGAGATACAGAACACTCATCTTCACCCCAACGGCAAGCTGCTATTGTATATGACAGATGTTAAGGTACGTGAATAGGGCATTGTGCGTGTGTGTTCAGGTTTGTGTAAGTGTAAGATATGCAGTCGAGTGGGTGAAAGTCATGAATCATGATACAAGATCAAACAAGTAAAATCTGAGATTTTATACCTCCGGGCTTTTATTGTATATTTTTATATACTATTAGGGTTTTAAACAAAGAATTTATCGAGACCGGACACCCCTCTGTGTGAGGGGTCATATACGTGGACCAGACCGAGAATAGCTTAAACACGCCAAAGGTCAACGGTCGCGACCACTTTCTCGCTCAAAGGGGTGTTTTGGGGGCACCAAAAGGCACCATTTTCACGCCCGAAAACACATATACAATAAAAACAAAAAACTTGCATCATCTGCAGCCCAATAGCAAAACATATACCGAGTGTCAAAAGAATCCGTCTACCCAAACGCGAGAAACAGCTGCGAACATGAAAATCTAAATCTCTCACAAAACCCTTCCGCGGAAGGATGTCTCCTCCCCCGGAGGTAATGATGAACACTGACATTACAGTCAAACTTCTGTAGTTCTTACTGAAATTCCGAGCTGAGTGTTAACTGTGTTTCCTCTACATGCAGCTGGTTGGTCGCGGGCGATGTTTCCCACCAGAGGAGCATAGGAACTTCCTGAAGCTAAAGGTACGTATTTATTCTCTACACATTTGAATATTGAAAAAGAAAAATGCCTGCATGTGCCTGATATCAAATGAATCAAACCAATTTCTTTATTCGAATAAAAATGTTATCTTCCTGTCCCAAAGCCTGGCCGCAGACCAAATCTCCTGACCGCCCCGCGACAAGGGACGATAGACCGCACCAGATGGCGCGTGCACGTGTCCAGGACACTCAGGAAGAAGGCTGCAGCCAGGGAGCCGCGCAGTTTGGAAGACGACTTCGACGAGGAAGACTTCGACGAGGACTTTGAAGAGGAAGATTACTTTGAGGAAGAGTCCGGTGAAGCAAGTCCAGATTCGTATAAAGAACAGCAGCTAGACGGAGTAGTCACTTTGGTAAGTGGTTTGATTATTCATTTTTATTTATTTATTTATTTATTTATTTATTTATTTATTTATTTATTTATTTATTTATTTATTTATTTATTTATTTATTTATTTATTTATTTATTTATTTATTTATTTATTTATTTATTTATTTATTTATTTTATTTATTTATATTGCCAACAATACAGTGCAATACAGTGGAAGCCCTGGCAGCTGAGCTGATGTCGGGCCCCACATTGTGAAATACATACGTACATAATCATACACACATCATAACACAATAAAGTAACGAATCACAGAAATTTCTCATACCCTACAATCCATAACCTAGGCTAATGACAGTATATACAAAAAAGTAACAATATAAATCAGTATGGTAGGAGGCCAGAGGTCATTCAAGTATATAATATTCAATATTTACAATGTTATAGGAATAGATGGAAGGACTAAGAGTTATGTAATTATGTAATCGTTTGATTATAAAGTTCTACCTTTTGTTGATGTGTGTCTGATTACTAAATGTTGATCACGATCAATGCAAACTACTCGGTGTCACGCCCCCTGTCGTTCTGCGATAGGACTGCATGTCCGGCACAGCGCGTTGTTTCGAGTTCAACTGCACACTGGACACACTGCTGGTCAACCGGTCAGTGGTCATCACCGTGGAAGCGAGGTTGTGGAACACCACCTTTACTCAGGTACAGTCCAGTCTTCGGACTTCAGTAAATATGGTCCAGCCATTTGTTTCATCACTGGCCAAACTAAGTTACATAGACCATGGAGCTACCTCCATGCATAGACTAACAATCACTTTTAGGTAATAATTGTGTCGACAGAAGGTTATATAGGAGTAAATACAAGATAGTTGATGGGTTGCAGACATTTCATATGAAGCATGATTTACACTTGAAATTGTACATTGATAATAAAGTTGTGTGTTGTGCTTTTACAGGAATATCCATTAGTAAGTCATGTGGACATCTTGTCCCACGCTGAAGTGGAACTTGTGAAGAACTTTGAGAACATGGAACAGTCCAGAAGCTTTAACGACAAGGCAACGGTAAGTACGTCACACACACGTATAGTCACGGTATACACCTATACGATGATGATGTAGTTCTACATATATGTATTCCCATACCCATTGTATTAGAGACTAGACCGATCTTTGGCAGTACAAGGTATATAGACATTGGTCATCACAGATGCTGTGTCTTATGATAATTGTTTTGTTTTTTGTTCCATTACAAAGAATTGGTCTCACTGCCTAGAACTTTCCACCGGTCACTCTGGTCTTCTTCAATAGACTGACCCAGTGAGACTTGTCACGTGACTTCTCTGAGGTGTGACGCCAACACTGGGTCAGTGTCACTGGGTCAGTCTATTGAAGAAGACCAGAATGACTAGTGGAAGGTCTAGGTGAGAATTTTTGTTGGAACAAAAGTTTTAACTTTAAACATGTAATGATAACTACCAACACAGATGAACTTTCATGGCAGTATTTTGTCTATTTTCAGGTAGTAACGAAAGCCTTACCAGAAACAAGGCCGGTGAGTCTGGCAGAACAAGTGGAAGTCTGGACGATACTGTTAGGAATACTACTGGGGCTGTTACTACTCTTACTCATAGCTTTGTGTCTGTGGAAGGTAGGTATGGGAACAGTGAAATTTCATTTTCTTTTTATAGCTATTTTTATATGGTAATCCTTAAAATCATTACGATTTTCCCCTTCTTTCAATGCCTTTTTTAAGTCGAATGTCATTAAAACAGTGTACAAGAGTGCTAATTTTTTTACATGATAATACTTCAATGAATTTATCCCTTTTCTATGAACGTTTAAGACTACTATTGTCACTTTAACACTTGCATATGTTATTCTTTCCACAGTGCGGGTTTTTCAGACGGGTGTCAGTACGAGAACAATACGAGGCAAAATACTACACAGCGACAAAAATTCCCCGAGCAAAAGTTATCGAGACGAACTTTTCGCCCAGCTACTACGAGAGTAGTATATACGATGCCAGCAAATATGAAACAAGTTTCCAGTGAACATCAGGACCACGGGTTCATGATCTGAAGATCAAACTTCTTGGAAATTTTATTACCTCCGGGGGAGGAGACATCCTTCCGCGGAAGGGTTTTGTGGGAGATGTAGATTTTCACGTTCGCAGCTGTTTCTCGCGTTTGGGTGAACGGATTCTTTTGAGACTCGGTATATGGCTTGCTATTGGGCTGCAGATGATGCACGCTCTTTTGTTTTTATTGTATGTGTGTTTTCGGGCGTGAAAATGGTGCCTTTTGGTGGCCCCAGAACACCCCTTTGAGCGTGAAAGTGGTCGCGACCGTTGACCTTTGGCGTCTATTAGGTATTGTCGGTCTCGTCCACGAAGGTGACCCCTCGCACAGAGAGGTGTCCGGTCTCTATAAATTCTTTGTTTAAAACCCTATATAAAAATATACAAGCCCGGAGGTATAAAATCTCAGATTTTACTTGTTTCTTCACTGCGTTTATGTGTGAGAAACTTTGATTCAATAGACACGTCCACAGAGCTGTCGTTTTTCTGACAGCTGACATTTTTCTTTAGGCCACACCAATTTGATTGGTTGTTTTTCGGATTTTTTTTAATTTTTTCATGAAGCGACAGGGCGAAATAAAAAAAAAACAAACAGGCTAAGGCACCCCATGCATGAAGACCGGAAATGTTATGATATGAGGCATGAAGTCAACATACCAGGCTGGTTTATAATTAACGCAATAGATTTTAAACTTTTAATGCAATGAAGTTGCATTGTTACATTGAAAAACTTTTTAACAACTAGGAAGAAAAGGACTTTCTTCAACTGTTGGGGCCAAAATATGTCTTTCATTGAGCATTTTGCAGTTGATTCAGAACCTAATTTTTTTTTTTTTTTACAAATCAGAAAAAATGGACAGGGCGAATCCGAGAAACAACAAATTAAATTGGTGTAGCCTTATCAGGCGTTAGTCTGCACAGAATGCTGTTTTTAATCCTTCTAAAGCCTGATCTGGAGTTTATCTGTGGTAAGGCCACACCGACTTAATTTTATGGATGACATCCGCGCGCGCATTGATTTTGGCCTGTCGCCCTCAAAAAAAAAAAAAAAAGATCACCTCCACCGAGGCTCTGGCCTAGATTTAGGCCTGGTTCAGGCCTGGTTAGTCCATGGTAGTCAGCGACAAAACGGAGCCGAGTACTCAGGCTATCGAATTCGAAGCTCCGCGACTCAAGAACTCCGTACATAAGTACAGTACCGATTCATAAATGCCGCAAAAAGCCAGCATGTGCCGGCTTGCCGTATACATCGCTAAGTACTGTCGCAAATTCACAATACCAGCTATGTATTCCTGTGGTTTAGTAGCATTTTTATTTTTGGCCGGAACTTTTTTTTATTCGCCCGCGCGCACTAGTTTGGGGGTCTTCAGAGGATGTCATCCATAAAATTAAATCGGTGTGGCCTATTTGTATTTAAAGCTGTACATATGACCTGCACGGTGATGTCAAATTGAAGTGATTGTGATATTAAGAGTTGTTTCAATGCAAGCAGTAACTAAAACATGCCAAAGCACAAACAGCAACAATGCGTCCTTCAAAGATTCTTCTTCATCTTAAGATTACAGAATTTTCATGCAGTGATATTTTGATTTTTTAGTATTTTGAACCAGTTAGTATGATATTTTGAACCATGTACATAGAAGAGAGTCAGGTTATTATGCAATCGTTGCGTAGTTTGTAATTTCATGGTCATAGTATGATTATTTCTAATGTTGTAATCATGGGACGTTATATGATAATAACAGCGAATGATGGATATTTACAAAATATTATTACGTTTTCCGTATAGCTACGTATTACAGATACATGAGATAATACTCAGTGGTATTGGATCTTCTATATGTACATGTGTGAGATACTGGATAGTCAACCTACTTCTGCACATCACTCGATTACATCCATCGCGTAAAATGAACTTTGCTCGTTGACGCTTTCATTTGGGCGGCCCTTTGGCGGAGGCCGCCGACGCTATTTTCCGTCTCGTAAACGGCCGATGCCATTGGAAACGGTCGATGCCATTGGAAACGGTCGATGCCATATCGCAGAACGGCTAACTTTAAGTGTATGAGCACTGTCCATCCACACCGTGATGTTTCGTTGCGTAGAGGTTATGGTATAAGTTAGGGTGAGGGTTTTGGAGTTACACTTTTGGACCCGGGTTCGCATCCGAGCTTGTGCTTTTTTTTTTCACTAATATTTACAATTCTACATAACCCTCCCTTATATTTGCAATTAGAATATTGCTTTTATAGTATATATTACTTTTTAGTCGTTGTTGGACGCTCGGATATGACATTGACCATTCAGCAAAATGGCATCGACCGTTTCCAATGGTATCGACCGTTTACGAGACGGAAAATAGCGCCGCGGACAAAAGAGCTGTTTGAGGCAGTCCTGAAAGTTGGTCCCCATGAGTGCGTAGATGACGGGGTCCAGGGCACTGTTCCCAAAGAACAGCGGCTTGGCCCACATCCCTGACGGAAGGAAACAACCAAATGTTAGTGTGACTTTTGTAAGGTTTCATTGCGCCGTATGTGCTGTCACGTGTTACTGTGACAGTCGTTTTATCGTGCTAGAGCATGAGAATTGTATCATTTTATAGTACAGTACTTCTGTGTGCATCTCGTAAGAAATTAAGAACATAGAGACAGATTTATGTCAACCATACATCTGCAAATGCTACTGTACATCAGCAGCTTGTGGTTAGGGTTGTTGATTCAGAATCTGAAGGTTTTGGGTTCGAATCCCTGACAGGTCCCACTGTTGTGCCTTTGAGAAAGGCACCTTTTGCTCACTTCACTCAGGGGTAAATGAGTACCTAGCTTCGGTTAGGGAGGTCCCATGTATACAAAGAGCCACATCTTGAGCACGTTTAAGATCCCACCACACTTATTGAAAAGAGCAGGAGACCCCGGTGTGGGTGGTTCAAACCTTGCAGTCTATTCTCAGGTTTGTCATCTTGAAGAGGTGATAGTCACCTGTTATGTCAAAATGTTCATAAACCTTCATTAATGGTACACTATCGTTAGTTACCTACATACTCAGATATGTGTATGTCTGATACTGCTCGGATGAAGTTGTACATGTGGAACGGACCCGTGCAGACCACAAACGAGGCTGTCACAAATGCCGCCATCTTGGTAACAAATGATATGTACAAATGTATAGGACGTTTTCACTCACTACATCGTGTATCAATGAAGCAGGCAGGTACTGACTGTCATGCTGGTGTTCTTGATCTGCATTCCAATGGACCTCGCACAGTGTTGTAGAATTTTGTTGTCAAGTTTTTATGTGTTCTTCTTGTAATCTCTTATGTTATGTTGAGAGGGTCTGTATTTCTCTCTAAGCCGCAGGTTTTTTTCACCTGGCTTTCTTTTTGTACAACGTCTGGTTACTGGAGTTACTGGTATCTTTTTTTTATGCCAGCGTAAAACGTACTGAAAACAATAAATGCAGTTCAGCTGTCAATATGCTATATAGCCTGAGCAGGTATTCAATATAATGTACTAGTATTAATCCAATTAGTCCAGCACCCAAGCAGCAACAAGATTACAACTGCCCTACCATCTTGAAAGCTTCATGCCTATTGGCTGTTGCCCTCTGCATTCCTTACTGATGAGTCATTGCTATAAGGTAAGTAAACTTCACTATTCGGCATAGAGAACAGTCAAAAAGTCCCAAATTATACAAGTTTAAGGGAGAGTATGCCAAAAATTATAATGAATTGCTGTTGGTAGATATATAAAACATACCTAGACCAAATTTCAGATGATTTTAGTGTAATACCAGGTCTCCAGGACCCTAAATGTACAGATTTTGTCAAAAAAATGGCCCAAAAACCCAAATAAATGCCTGTATCGAAAAAATGAGAAAAAAAAACGTCTGGGGGTATTTGGCTACTCTACCTCCATGCCAAATTTCATGTTATTTGGCCCAAAAATGAAGGAGTTGAATCAATTTAAAGAAATGGCAGGAGAAGAAGGAGAAGAAGAAGAAACATCAGGAAAAACAACATGACTTCACCACATAGTGGTGAAGCCATAAATATCACAGGTCAGGATTAGAAGTAAGAATGATAGAAGTGATGCCATTGCCCTATTCTTTCTCTTTTTTTGTCTCAGCAATTTCAGTGTGAAGGGAAATTTCTGCACTTACATGCGATAATGCCACTGATAAGCGTACTTACTGATACTAAAAACAAAACATACATTCAATTCCTTTGAAACAAATTCATCCTGACTACCTCACTCAACTTTTAGCAACCCTTCCACTGGTCAGATCCCTAGAAACCCAATACAGGCTAGGTGTTGATTCAAAAGTATAAAGGTCTCACTGACGTGACTTTATGGATATAATAAATAGGATAAATGAAATTTGTTGCTCGACAATCATACATGTACATGTATGGCAGTAAAGCAACAACGACAGAAAACTGAGCTATTTACAGCAAGTATAACTACAATCTATTACCGAACAATGACGTCCTCTGGACATATAGTTACTCATTGTGTCGTTTTGTTCTCAAAGTCTGCAGCGACGTCACAAATCATTGCCGTAAATGTAAGGGACGCATTTTTTTGTATTTGAAGCCAAAACTATAAAATGTAGGACTAACAGATAGTTAGTCCTGCATTTTATAGTTTTGGCTTCAAATACAAGAATTTCCTTTTTTTTTATTTTCGCAGGTACAGCTGGTGATAAATTTATGTATATGTACAAAACCAGTGATTCAAGTCTTGCATCTTTCTACATCAACAGGAGCTAATGTAAATATTCCTAATGCAACTTGATAAACCATGTATCATAAGATCTTCTGTTCTTACACTTAAAAGTGAGAAGTTGAACCTGTACATAGGAGTATACATTAACCACTGTAGATGTAGATGCCAGAATTGTATCACTGTTACTAAGTATTGTACATAAGAATTTGTCCCCATGACCTGTACTCAGCATGTGCGAGCATAAATATACAATAAAGGTCATCCAATAATTTATTCAAAAGCACCGATCAACTTTTTTCCGTAATCGGCACCCCCCACCACCCCTCTTGCCTTTTCAACAATAACTGATAAAGTGACAAGTGTGATGTATAACCTTGGCATTGTCTGCATGCAAATTAAATAACGCCTTCCTGACCACTAAGCTCTATTAGAGCTCCATTTAAACCACACCATTCAACTTCTTCCGTTATCAGAGCCCACTCTGTCTAGCCGTTTTCAACAACAATAAATTATGTGACATAACTGTGATGCAATGACATAGCTGTGACGTAACAGTTGTCTTCCACAAGGGCTTGCGATTGGTCTAAAACGCACCAATCAGCTTCTTCCGTTATCTTTAGTAATGAATATCAAATCTTGTTGCTTTTTTGTTTGGTAGAGGAAGAATAAGATGTACGGTATTTTGCATTTCAGGGAAAGTCACATAAACGACAACTGTGCGACAAACCCACTACTGCCCCACGAATGTAATGGATAAATGGAAGGATCTGTTACTTGTGCATTTTATAGCTTTGATTTCAAATACAAAGAAAAAATGCGCCCTTTTCAGCTACACTGAGCTATGATTTGCAACGATGCTACAGACTGCGTGTCCAGAGGATGTTATCTTCAGATAATAGTTTGTAGTTTTACTTGCAAAAAGTTGAGTTTTGCATTATTGTTGTTTTACTGCCATAGATTGTACTATGTACGATTGTAGAGCAATAAAGTTCATTCTGTCCATAAAATCACGTCAGTGAGGCCTTTATACTTTTGAATCAACACTTGGTACCCAATCTCCGATTGCTGTATTAGGTTTCTAGGGACCTGACCAGTGGGAGGGTTGCTAGAACCCGGGTGATGTGGTCATGATAAATTCGTACTCTAGTATAAAACCATAAAGCCTAAGTGTAGGCTTGGGTAATTAATCTAATAAATAAGTTGTCGTTTAAGTATTAAATTATTGAACACGACTTAGTTACTTGCTTTGGAAAAATAATAAGATTTTCGTAACATTATGTTAGATTTTACAAAGATCTACCAATAAGTATTCAAAAGAAAGGATAAAGTTTTATTTGTTTTAATTAAAAACATGTTGTTACAATACACTGCAAAAGAGATATTACATGCAATACCGGAAATCTAATGCGTTGCCATTTAAGTATTGAACACAGTTTAGTTACTTGCTTTGAAAAATGCATCCGGTTTTCTTAACTTTTCAAAAAAGATTACTTGCAGCTTTTTGTACTCCAATATGTATACTACTGTCCTACAGCGTATATTGTAATGATTCATTTATTCCATTCAATACAGGATTTGTATTTTATCTTAGAATCTGATTTACTTATTCTTTGACATGTTTCAGTGCCAATAGATACAAATACAAATTCAATAGCAAGCGGTGCCTTTAGATTAGTGACAACAAATATGTTTATGTATTTTAAGCAGCGAATTAAAGGTTAAAATAAAATAGAATAGAACATACCAGTAAAATCTTACAAACGCTTGTTCCATGCAGGCATGCTAGCTTGCCCAGATAGCGATGATGCTAGCTTGAATGATGGCATGGTCTAATGTTACATCGTACGCGATTAGGAAACACCTGGTAAAGTTTTATTTGCCAACCAGGGGGAACTGTTATCATTTGAAAAATGGATATAATGAGTTCCTAGTGAATTCTTTCATCAGTGACAACTTTGGAAGGATAAGGATACTAACCTCCAAATTTTCGATGGCAAATGAATCTCTTCAAGGATAGAATGAGATATATATTACAGATTTTTAATTGTTTGCTTGTTTCTTTGTTTTATTTCTTTAAACAGGAGATACATATCGCCCGAGGGCGCTTTTCAATTAATGTTTCCTGGGGGAAAACCCCATGCAAAAGCCATTAAAATCAAAATCAAATCAGTCTTAATTATACCAAATTAATACAAAATCAAAGTAACTTAAATAACATACATGAAATACATGAACTCCTACTACAAATTCAATGTTGTGATTTATGAACCCATAGGAAATACCAACAGATATCACGTGGGAAGAACAGGCAATGTGCTGTTATAGGCGTGATTGTTATTCTGATGCTTGCTAATTGGATATAATCAGATAGGCAATATTACAGAGATTATGTTTTTAATCTTAGTCATATACAAGAGTTCGACGATGTCATACCTTCGCCAAACGATGTTACCTTTGGGCCTTGATGATGATTCGCAATAATTATGCAAATCAGCCATTCATTTGCATAAACACTATCTGCCAATGTTCTTCTTCACAATTACACATGCAACACGTTTGAATAATCATATCATGGAAGGCAGCTGACTTATAGCATTTCCTTATTAATTATGCCAATTAGCTGCTGATTTGCAGAACTATTATTTCAATATGTCAAGCATTCTTTAAGGTACCCACATTCCAAAAATCATGATGATCCGTCAATCGGTTCTTGAGTTATCTTCCTTCGAATATTTTTCAACGAATGCTTCTGCAGTTCCAGAACAAGCCACTAGGAGTCCAAACTCATGTCACTTCTTCCCCAGCCAAAGAGCTACCTACCACCCAAATCTAGTGACCCTACCATGTACAGATCACGAGATATCCAAACCGGAAATTTAGCTGCAGTACAATGACAAGCCGCGATAGAGAGTCCAAAATCTAATCAGTTCCAGGTCTCATCAAGACCTACCCACCTACCAAATATAAAGGCAACCCATCTTAGCCTTCTTGAGTTATTGTGTTACACAGACACACACACAGACACACACACACACACACAGACACGCAGACACACGAACGCCAACGAAAACATAACTTTCTTGGCGAAGGTAATAACTATATCTATATTGAAAGTGCCAAGACATCACATAGCACGGGTAGTGCCATACCGGCGTACGCAGGTCGGTTATGGCCTGATCTTCATAGACACAGACTTCAGGGAGTAATGCCCGCCTCTCCAGTGGTCCCACACCACACCTTGCTTGTATGAACAGCGGTAGTACCCACAGTCGCCCAGGTAGCGACCGTTGAGGAAGGCGTAGCTGCAGCCCCCAAACCACCAGCCGGCCTGTCCGTACTCCTGAGAGCAGTGCCTGTCCCAGTTAGCATTATCCCGGTCCACAGTGGAGAACATCTGCCCGTTGTTTAAACTCATGTCATCTCCCGCGGTGCCTGAATACCCGGAAATGTGCAGCCGGTACTGGTCCGACTCACCGGACACCCTGGACGGGGACATTTAACAAACTAAAAAAACACACTTCGATCCTGTAAATGGCAATTACGTTCGTATCTTTTTTTTGGTCACACATTCGCACATGGCTACACACACACACACACACACACACACACACACACACACACACACACACACACACCGCATAAATTACTATATTGTCTATATTGCAATAAAATGCCCACATTGCATGAAGAAGTACCGGCAAACTTCACTTAATTAAATGCATTAAGTTGCAAATACATGTAATTAACCTAAAAGTCTTTTACTCACCTGAAGCTGGAGTATTCTGCGTACCGGGTTTGTCCGTCCCAACTCTGCATGTCCACCCTGAGGGTGTAGGCAGTCTGATTGGTCAGGAGGTGGATGTTCTCGTTCCCAAGCCAGTATTCCCCACTCTTGTTCCCAAACCCATGCTTGTACTCCTCCCAGTTCCGGTTGAAGGGAACCGACCCGTCCACTCGTCGCTGTATAACAGTCCATCCGCCTCCTGTTGGAAGAAAACAATTTACTATTGCTTCAGTCATATATCTTGACAATAAAACGCGATTTACCAACTTGAGAAAATCCCATTTAAAACAACTGACCAGCGTTTTCGTCTTACTTTCCTACCCGAGTCAGATACAAACAAGAATTCTTAGATCTCATACCTCCATGAAATATATGGGTTTTTGTAAATGTTTTTGTCTCATTGACTACGGAAATAAGGTCGTAATTAGCATAATCTAGTTTAATTTATGATTCTCTAAATTCAAATGACTATTTTTTGTGTAAAATTCCTCTCCTTTATCATACTTCATTTCAACATGTCCTCGTTAATTATGCAAATTACCTCTACATTAACATAATATATGCATGGTTGTGTCAACCTTTAAGTAACTTACACATGTCACAAGGTATAAAATTCCCATCATTCACCAATAAGGAGTCACAGAGTTTTCACATAAATTATGCAAATTATGTCATCATTTGCATAATTGGTATCTGTTAATGTTCCACCTGCCACAGATTGAATAGATTACATGTATAAAAGTACCATTATAATTGTAATTATAGAATTTCCTCATTAATTATGCAAATTAAGTCCTCATTTGCACAATTGCATGTACATTTAATTATGTACAACTCTCTCTTATCTACCTACACACCAAAAATGATGAAAATACGCTGTTCCTATCTGGACTTATTGGCTTTTAAAGATTCCGCCAGAAAGTCCCCTGGAGCTCCAGAACAAGTTCCCGTGGGAGAACCTCATTAATCAAAAGCAGGCAGGCGCTGCCTCTGTTCCCCCGAGTCATCGGACATCTGTTCTCCCTGCCACCCCGCACATCTGTTTTCCCTGCCACCCCGCACATCTGTTTTCCCGGCTATTGTTTTCCTCTGTTTTCCCGGAAGTTCTGCTGCAGTACCAAGGTCAGCCACCAGGAAGCCCATATTTGACCTTGACCTTTGGCTTCCTAAGACCTACCAGCATACCAAATATCATCACAATCCATAAAGGCGTTCTGAAGTTATGCTGACTACAAATGTGCGGAAACACACACACACATACACACACACACACAGACGCGCCAAAAACAATAAATACCTTTTCATGGAGGTGATAAATGAAATATCTGAAGTAAAAGAAAGTAATTGAAAGTTTGAAACATGATATCCGTCATATACGTGACAGATGTCGACCTCTCCCCTTCCTAACAATACCTGCGGTATCCATGTCACAGTAGGCATCTACGTCAGAGGAGTTGATTCTAATGTTGTAGACTCCGCTTGTAGTCTGTCCTGCCGCATAGAGATTCACGCAGTTTGACGCTGTGTGGTGATAAACAACAGAAGGGCAGTTTGGTTTGATGATGCGGAGAGAGGGAATACTTTTGCCAGCATGTCTTTTTTTAGGTAAGGCCTGTATTACTAGTGATAACAAGTAAAATCTGAGATTTTATACCTCCGGGCCTTTTATTGTGTATTTCTATATGTTGTTTACAACAACAATTGTTGCGCGCCGCAGGACTAGGATTTTAAACAAAGAAGTTATCGAGACCGGACACCCCTCTGTGCGAGGGGTCACCTTCGTGGACGAGACCGACAATACCTAATACACGCCAAATGTCAACGGTCGTGACCACTTTCACGCTCAAAGGGGTGTTCTGGGGCCACCAAAAGGCACCATTTTCACGCCCGAAAAAACACATACAATAAAAACAAAAGAACGTGCATTATCTGCAGCCCAATAGCAAAACATATACCGAGTCTCAAAAGAATCCGTCCACCCAAACGCGAGAAACAGCTGCAAACATGAAAATCTAAATCTCTCACAAAACCCTTCCGCGGAAGGATGTCTCCTCCCCCGGAGGCAATAAGTTGCGCACAATAAGTTTGCATCGTACCTGTGCAGATGACTCCCGCGTCTTCCTTGTGGCTACAGTCATGGTCTCCCCACTTGGTGATTCCACAGTCCGCCACAGAAGACTCGTTTCCATCGCAGTAGAGATCTTCCAGCCAGATGTCTCCCGTACCTTCTGGATAAACTCCTCCCACCGTGGCGACTCCCCCACGATACCCGAGCTGTCTACAGACCACCTGAGCGTCCCTGTCGTCAAACCCGTCATCACAGACCGTCCCCCAGTCACCGTTTCCGGGCCGGACTTCCAAACGACCTTCTGATAGAGTTTGGCCTCCAATAAGTCGGGCGGACACGTCGCCTGAAAAATTATATGATTTCATCGATAATTGCATCTTCATGATTTTTTTTATTCTTATGATTTTAGGCAGGAAATTTTCTTCCGGCATCAGAAAAATTCAAATAATCAGTATGCGACAACTCCTCATTCTCCTTGTGCCTTTATGTCCATATGTATCACATAGTTACAGTTGTCAAGTAACCCAAGTACATGTATTTGTGTGATATATACCAATGGACTGTTTCGTTTGCAAAAGCATATCAAGAAATCTAACAGACTTTGCCTTCTTTTATATTACCACTGCTACTTACGACTTTGTTCCGCTTTTGAAAATAAAGATGGCCCCGCGGTTTAAAAAGCGATTGCAGTAAAAAAAACATCATATTGCACATGGTAAGGAAGTCCTCCCGCGGCATCTGTACGAATGACGACTTTGTGTAGACTTCATACCTGTGGTAGTTGTGCACGTGTGTGATTAACTAGGCCGTGTTTATGTGAAGTCATCCAAGGCGCTTTACAGGTGGTTTACCTCGAAGCCGGTTTCAAGTGGCTCCATCTGAACGCTCCGAAATCACATTAAAAGCGCCTCGAATGGTGAGGTGGTTTCGAATCGGTTTTCCCGCATCGCGATTTGCGTCTGAACGCAATGTGATTTCAATGTAACTTCGCCTGGTCATGGATTACGGGGTGATATTTCTTTATTTATATGCAATACCAACTTTGACGTGGCAGCAACTTAAAGAGCAGTAATGGTCAAATAAAGTGTCCGTTCTAGGACGAGCTTCACCGCCTCTGGTGGGACCACGTTGGCATTCGGCCGAGATACGCTGGGAGGGGGCATCAGCAAGCAGGTCGTTGACCTCTGACATTAATAACACGCTACCTTGCGTGTTTTCATCAAACAACAATAAATGTAGCTCAGGCGAATTGTGATCGGACACGGTTTCAAGATGTGAGGAATGTAAGTTATACCCGAATCGCGGTTTGGGTGACTTCACATAAACACGGCCATATGTCAGTGACACAATCCGCGTTATTGCATGTGTAACAGGTATAGACGTCGTACCTGTGCAGATGACGCCGGCGTCTTGGCTGTGACTGCAGTCGTCACTACTCCCACTTAGGACCTGACAGTCACCTATGGAGGATTCTACCCCGATGCAGTCGACACTCTTTAACCAGATGTCTCCCGTCCCTTCGCCGAAGTCTCCTCCCACCGTGGCGACTCCCGCACGATGCCCGAGCTGTCTACAGACCACCTGAGCGTCCAAGTCGTCAAACCCGTCACAGACCGTCCCCCAGTCCAGATAACCGGGCCGGACTTCCACGCGGCCTTGTAACGGGCTACGGCTTCCGGTAAGCCGGACAGACAAGCCACCTGTGACGTAAGACGACAATACTTGACGAAGGGCGTCATCTATTGGCTTTAATTTGAAGCCAGAAAGTCGTTCAGCTTCCCCCCAGTATTCTTAGGTGATAGTACTAAGGCCATGTTGATTTGATTACATGGATGACATCCGCGCGCGCATGAATTTTCGGTCGTTTCAAAAAAAAAAGTTTTCAACCATACTGTAAATCGTACAAAACAGTTGCAAAATGAGCAAAAATATACCGTAAGTTACAAAAAAAACATACCAATGTCGTAGAATGCCAAAATCAAACCGAAAAAGACGAAATTGTAAAGAAATGAACTTGAAGACTAGATTTTTCGCCAAACCATATTCCGTCCCATTTGTTCAACCCTCATGACCACGCAGATTTCATAGTGGAAACAACTTTTTTTTTGCAAAACTTTTTTTTTTTATTCGCACGGGCGCATCAATTTTGGGGTTCCCGGAGGATGTCATCCATATAATCAAATCAACATGGCCTAATAGTGACATTTTACTTGACATTTACTGCAATTATGGTTGTCTCTTTTTATGTTTACCGAAGGAAAACATATTGTTTTTGCTCAGTTTCTTCCTCTTCTTCTGCTCCAAACAGTGACTTGTGACCTGACCAATGACATGATATGTTGACGTCTGTCACCATGGTGACTGGAGTTGGGTTACATTATGTTGCAATTTCATGGTCTGCTCTGCTCCTGTCACCATATACTAGTAGTACATAATTGTATGTGAATGTGTTTGAGTAAGAATTAACAGAGCGGATCATGTCCAAAGGTAAACATTTTGCATTTGCTTTGTAAATGTAACTTCTCTAGTGTTCCAAATGATTTTTGCCCTATAATCTGGACTTAAATGACAGTAGTAGTCGCCAAATCGGTAAACCCTACCTGTACAGACAAGTGCTACATCCTGGCGATGATCACAGTCGGAAGGCTCCCAGGTGAAGCCACAGGATGTGAGGCTTGCCTCGTCTCCACCACATGTGACGTCACCAAGCCAGATCCGGCCTGTCCCTTCCCCAAAGGCTGCCAGGCTGGCGTTAGCTCCCCCGGTATAACCCAGCCGTCTGCAGGCGAACTCAGTCTCGGCCTCCGTCCAGCCGGCGCTGCACACGGTTCCCCACTCTGCCGCCTGCCACGGACGGACCTCCAGCCGCCCTTCCCAAGGCGCCAGGCCGCCGACGAGCCGCAGGGACCCTCCTCCTACCGGCACGACAAAATGACAAATGCTCTAGTTGACAGAAAACTAACTATAACTTCAGTACAGGGCCAAACAGGAGAGGAATCTGTTGGTACCCATTCAATGAAACTTTGGTTGGTTGAAAAAAAACCTGCTTCTTTACAGTTAGCTGTTAAATTGGCTTTTTATCTTCCTAATTGAACCAAACTGCTGACGCAGCAAGCTTACCTTCACAGACGACTCCTGCGTCCTCCTTGTGTGAACAGTCATTCTGTCCCCAGGGCTCAGCAGGACAGTCTCCCAGGTTCGTCTCGTTCCCCCCACAGGCCACCTCGTCCAGCCAGACGCTCCCAGAACTCTCCCCAAAATGGCCCGCCAGTTTCACCCCCAGAGCCGTCCCGAAGCCGAGCTGCCTGCAGACGACATGCGCGTCCTGCAGGTCCCACCGGTCATCACAGACGGAACCCCAAGGACCGGTCCCGTCCCGCACCTCCACTCGGCCTGCAAGCGGGGTGGGGCCGCCAGCAAGACGGACCTGGAGCTCTGCAAAGGTGAGTGTTCTAAAAAGTTTGTAAACGCTCGAATGATGTCCGTCAATCAGCAGGTCAACTATATCAGCCACTATGAAAAACTTAAACTGTTCTCCAACTCAAAATTTGACTCACCAGAAATTTTTGACCCTTTGCTGACGTCACACGTGGGAAAAATCACGTGTCCACAGCATTTGGGTCAGATAGCTGAGGAAGACTGAGTGATTCAGTCGAAAATTTCTGGTGAGTCAAATTTTGAGTTGGAGAACAGTTTAAGTTTTTCATAATGTAATTTACCAACTCAGATGAACTTTCATGCTGATATATCAGTCACTACCTTAAGTTTTCGAGTAGCTGTTATTAGGATTCGACTGGAGGTTGTAACTGCTAAATAAGTCCAGTCTACATAAATTTATGAATATAAAGTGGATAAAGTGGAGCATCCAACTGTAATACTGAAGTTTCTTACCAGTGCCAGAGCTTGCAGATTCTGTTGTGACAGGTGACGGTGTACTGGGACCTGTAGTAGCAGTATTTACTGCAGTAGGACTCATGAACTTACTCGTCGAGACCACTGGATAGTTTGACGCAGTCTCCGTACTTGGTGAGACCATAGCCGTGGATACTTGCTGTGTGGGGGATGTCGTCATGGATTGGAATCCTGGTTTCTTACAGGGACACTGACAGGCAGGATGAGAAAAGCTATGTGTTACTATGACTTTGTCGTGATGCAGTAAGCAATCGATTCGACAATTAATTGACAGGAGCTCGTCCGAGGCTCGTAGAACCTTCGTCCGACACTGGCACGAAGCTCGCTCGAAGCACGCACGATTTTAAAAACTTTGCGCAAGTTGGGCGAGGTACGAAAGAGGGTCGTCCGAACATTTCGCGAGGCTCGCGCGAGGGTCGACCGTATTCAGCGACCATCGCCCGATTTTCGAAGACAAAGAACGACCGAGACTCGTGGAATGTACGCCCGAATATCGGTCGACTCTCGGCCGTACAGGGACGAGCTACGTGCGAGCTACGCGCGAGCTGGAAACGAGCTCTGCGACCTCAAAAATCGCCGAAGTACGCCCGATGTTCCGTCGAGCATCGCGCGAATTGTCGGGATCGCCGGCGCTTTTTTGGAGTCGGCCGAAGCTC
>NW_017803035.1:298582-298815 GCF_001625305.1 Branchiostoma belcheri
AGCAACAACTGTTGAGATTCAACCTCCCAACTTCTTAGTCCAGAGGCAGGGTTTTTAGAACTTTATTAAGTCATGTTAAAGAAAGCCCGAGGAGAGAAGGTTTGAGATATAATAGTTACCTGGGTATGTTCAGCACCACTATTCCCTGTAGACTGGGTAGAGGGATTCTCTGTCCATCACACTGTGAACAAGACAGACAGTACATAGCATTAAATATTCAGTCTTGTTTACAA
>NW_017803035.1:298835-301701 GCF_001625305.1 Branchiostoma belcheri
CCAGCTCGCGCGTAGCTCGCCCGTAGCTCGCCCCTGTGCGGCCGAGAGTCGACCGATATCCGGACGTACATCCCACGAGTCTCGGCCGTATTTCGTCTTTGAAAATCGGGCGACGGTCGCTGAATACGGTCGACCCTCGCGCGAGCTTCGCGAAATATTTGGGCGACCCTCTTCCGTACGTCGCCCGACTTGCGCAAAGTTTTTAAAATCGTGCGTGCTTCGAGCGAGCTTCGTGCCAGTGTCGGACGAAAGTTTTACGAGCCTCGGCCGAGCTCCTGTGAAGTTATTACCTTCGCCAAGGATTGGAGAAGGTTATGTTTTCGTGGCCGTGTGTGTGTGTGTGTCTGTCAACAGCATAACTCGAGAAAGCTTAGATGGATTATCTTGATATTTGGTAGATGGGTAGGTCTTGTGAGATCTGGAACTGATTAGATTTTGGGCCCCCTGGCGGCTTGTCATGGTACTGCAGCTGAACTTCCGGTTTTGATATCTCATGATCCAGACATGCTAGGGTGACGAAATTTAGATGGCAGGTAGCTCTTGTGCTGGGGATGAAGTGACATGAGTTTGAGCCCCCTAGTTGCTTGCTCTAGAACTGCAGGGGGGTTTAAAGGACAAATGTTTAAAAGAGGATAACTCAAGAACCGATTGATGGATCATCGTGATTTTTGGTATGTAGGTAGCTTGAGTGATGCTTGACATAATGATATTACAATTATGCAAATATGGATATAATTTGCATAATTAATGAGGAAATTCTATTAATCAACTGCATTCCATGATAGGAAGTTCAAGCTTGCGACATATGTTATTAACAACGAGAGAAACACAGGCAGATATCGATTATGCAAATGAAGACTTAATTTGCATAATTAATGAGAAAATGTTATAATTGCATAGTGGTAACTGCCTGGAATTTTATACTTGGGGTGTTTGAAGTTTAGTGAAGGTAAACATAATTTAACATAATTTATTCAAATAAGGACCTCATTTGCATAATATATGAGGAAATGCTATAATGGCATTCTTTGTTAAAATAAGACTGTTGGTGGAGATTATGATCAACAGATATAATCCATGCAATTGCGGATCCTATTTGCATAATCAGGGGGATTAATACATTGTATATAAGTTCTTATTCATAAAAGCAAACATCATTTGGCGAAGGTATGAGATCGTGGAACTCTAGTTATTTATTCAGCACCTGTGACATTTATTTGAGATTGCATTGACAGTATACTGTGTAAAGTTTGCAGGAGCAACGTCCCATTGATTGTTTAAGTTATGTTTACGAGAAAGGATAAAAATAGACAAAATCGTCCTTTTTGTCCATTCGTTAATAAACAAAACCACTTTAAAAAGATGATGAGGTTTTAACTATATAAGGCCAAATGCCTAGATTTTGACCTTAACTGATTGCACACACATGAAATCCTTTACTCTTATCCCTTAAGGAAATTAAGGCCTTATTTCAGAAGATTGTATAATAAATTGACGTTTACACTTGTTCATTCTGAAATGAGGTTGACTTTTTTCTAAGGGTGCCCACAAGAACGTCATGTGATATTACTTACTAGTTGAAGTTTATATTGCATGGCTCTTTTTACCTCTGTCTACTTTGTTAACATTGAATGGCTAACTTATTTACCGGAAGATTCATACTATTTTAGACAGAAGTATACAGGCAAAGCTTTAGAACAATATATCTTATTAGCTTTGTTCAGGTACGCGTGTATAAAAAGATTTTGACATAATGATAATCATTATGTTATTGTACATTTTGGTTGAGAATGGTCTAGAGATCGTGCGAGCATCGACAGATCGCCGACCACAACTCGGGCGACGTACGCCCGTGTGTCGAGCGAGCTTCGGCCGACTCCTGTCTGGTTAAAAAGGTGATCTTTATGTTAACCAGACGGTAGTATACATTTGTGGCTCTTGTGGTAGTATATGAGTTGGATCCTTCACAGAATTCCTGTTTGTATTTCTATTTTATTCTGCCAGTCCGCTCCATTACTTTGCTTAAAAAAATATAACGACAGGTCAAACATAAAATTTGGTTCATTTTTGGTGGATACACGGCCTTGCGTCATCTGCGTGCCATGTCATAGGGACTTCATTATCATAGAAGTATTGCCAAGCGATCGCCCGAGCCTCGCACAATGTGACGGCAACGATTTTCAAGCCAAAAATACGCGCGATCGTCGGTCGATCTCAAAATCGGCCGATCTTTCGGCGATTGACAAATACGGCCGAGGCTCGTCGACAATGTGACGGGGGTATTAAGAACACGTTTTCGCGTGTCAGCGAGCTTCGGCCGATTCCAAAAAATTGCCGGCGATCCCGAAAATTCGCGCGATGCTCGACGGAACATCGGGCGTACTACGGCCGTAAATGTCGTTTAGAGCTCGCCGACTAGTCGGCCGATCGATTTACGCGCAATGTGACGGGGGTATTACAGAAAGCCAAGGAGCGGCTGCGGGACGCCTTCCGTGACGCCAAGAAGAAGGATCTGAAGCCTAAGTTCACGATCGAAGGAGTTTCAATGTTCCTCTGTGTTGCTGGTGGCAAGAAGTTCAAGACACCCGATGAGTACTTTTAACCCTCCGACTCAGGTGACAGGAAACCTGTCCATTATCTTATTAAGAACTTTCGGCCGTGTTTAAGTGAAGTCACCCAAACCGCGATTCGGGTAACTCACATTCCTCACATCTGGTCGACGTGCCACGCACTCCTGTGAAACCGTGTCCGATCACAATTCGCTTCAGCTAAATTTATTGCTGTTTGATGATAACACGCAAGGTAGCGTGTTATTAACCCTATCTAGACCGGGCTTTTTTGAGCAAGATTTGACCGGGGGGGGGCT
>NW_017803035.1:301721-302743 GCF_001625305.1 Branchiostoma belcheri
CCCCCTCAGAACTCACTAACAGTATGTCGTATGACTACCAAATTTTCAGAGGATGGTGTACTAGTAAAAATTTATCATATCTACAATTTTTTTGTCATTATGACGTAATATGACGTCATTATGGCGTCATTAATGTGTTTTTATTGGCCAAAACCGTCTAGATAGGCTATTCCCTGAAAACTAAATGGTATACAACATAACTTTACCAAAAGTGTTTATGACAGAATATTAGGGTGTACTTAGTCTTATGTTGCCCATAGCAACGCCGGTGACGTCATAAAATGACGTCATACATATTAAAGATATCCGCCATCTTGGATCATCAATGTTGAATTTTCAAAAATAGTTTTTTTTTTCGTGATAAAGCCTAAAATACATTGTAAACATACTAAAGAACTTCATTTAAACCTTTTTTGGAAAAAGAAATGGAAGTATTGATGAAATTTTAAGGAAAATAACCTGTATATACCTGTTCTAATGATATGGTCCGCCATCTTGGATTTTGGCCAATGACGTCATCAAATTAGCATAAATTATGCATATTTAATGATAAAATTTACATAAAATTACATGGGATGTTATTAATATTAGAAACCATGAGTAACTTGACATAAAACCCATAAAATTCTATTGTTGAAACAAAAATTACTAAATTTAGCAAAAAATGCCTGTCAGAAACCCGTTGCCATGGCAACACAAAAAATCATTATCTTATTCCAATGATAGAGAATTGTTGCCAACAATATTTTAGGAAAAGTCACCAAGTTTGGTAGTTCTAGCCCTAGCCGTTCAGATGCTATGTGACCTCAAAGTTGGCGCGGGCACTTTTACGCCCCCCCCCCGGTCTAGATAGGGTTAAGACTCAGGGGACGTAATATTTTTAAGGGTCATAAAATCAATGCGCGGATGTTATAAATACAGTTAAATCGGTGTGGCCTTTTAGTGTCTGTATTTGTTACTAGTGCTTTTTAATTAAACTTTTGCTAGTGTGGACAATCCTACTTTCAAGTCCATCGATGTGG
>NW_017803035.1:302763-334373 GCF_001625305.1 Branchiostoma belcheri
TTACATGGGATGTTATTAATATTAGAAACCATGAGTAACTTGACATAAAACCCATAAAATTCTATTGTTGAAACAAAAATTACTAAATTTAGCAAAAAATGCCTGTCAGAAACCCGTTGCCATGGCAACACAAAAAATCATTATCTTATTCCAATGATAGAGAATTGTTGCCAACAATATTTTAGGAAAAGTCACCAAGTTTGGTAGTTCTAGCCCTAGCCGTTCAGATGCTATGTGACCTCAAAGTTGGCGCGGGCACTTTTAGCCCCCCCCCCGGTCTAGATAGGGTTAATGTCAGAGGTCAACGACCTGGTTGCTGACGCCCCCCTCCCAGCGTATCTCGGCCGAATGCCGACGTGGTCCCGCCAGAGGCAGTGAAGCTCGCGCTAGAACGGACACATTATTTGACCATTACTGCTCTATAAGTTGCTGCCACGTAAAAGTTTGTATTGCATATAAATAAAGAAATATCACCCCGTAATCCATGACCAGGCGAAGTTACATTGAAATCACATTGCGTTCAGACGCAAATCGCGATGCGGGAAAACCGACTCGAAACCACATCTAGAAGTGGATTGGGATCGAGGCGCTTTCAATGTGATTTCGGAGCGTTCAGATGGAGCCACTTGAAACCGGCTTCGAGGTAAACCACATGTAAAGCGCCTTTTGTGACTTCACTTAAACACGGCCATAATTGTTGGGGATTTTAATGCCAAAGACGAACTGTGGTGGCACCTGGACACTACTTCCCCCATCGGCTCTGAACTATACCAAATTGCTCAGCTTTTGAACCTGATTCAAATTGTTAATGAGCCCACCTGTGACATTTCACGAAATGCTTCAATTCCCTCATTGACCTCATATTTACCGACGCCTCTAATTATGTTGACTCTGTGTCAGTCTGCGCACCACTCTCCCGATGCCACCACTGCCCCACTATTTGTTCTTTGTCCTTTACTGTGCTTTGTCCATTTTTCATGGAGGTAATTATACCGTCTCTACTTCTTATGCACTACAAAAAAGTTATTGGCTACGAAATTATTACTGGAAGTATCAGAGCATCATGAGTTGAGTTATGAGATCTAAACCGTTTGACGCCTACCTGCAGACGTTGTTTTATGGCCGCGTCATGCTCGTACAGGGTTGATGTCATGTTGTCCAGTTGGATCAGTGCTTGGGTCAGGTTTAGCGCCAGTTCCCTGTTCTTGTCTCTCTCCGCCGACAGTTGGGCAGAAAAACCGTCCAGCAGGCCAGTAACCTTTGCCTCCTGTAGAAGCCATGCTCGTGTCAGGTTCTGTTCCCGCTGTGCACTTCTGGCTCTTTCCTCTGACAGTTGATCAGACAGGTTCTGTACCTGAGTTTGGAGACGTGCTTCTTGTTCTTGTAGGTCCTGTGTCAGGTTCTGGTCATGTTGTGCACTCCTGGCTCTTTCCTGTGACAGCTCGTTGGCCAGACTATCTATCTGGGCTTGCTGACTTGTTTTCTGATCTTGTAGCTCCCGTGTGAGATTGGACTGCTGACTCAGCAAGGTTTCCACCAGAGACAAAAGACGATCCATTTGATGATTTTTCATGCGGTCAGTTTCCTCCTTGGTCTCGGCGAGCTGGACCGGCGGTGAACAGCCCCCTGCACGGGACCCTGGCGGAACCACATAGGTGTAGGCACAGTAGCCCTTGTCTACATGCTCCCGCAGGCAGGACCCGGGACAGTAGGTTCTGGTGTCCTGGGCGCCGACAGGGAAACTGCTGCACAGAAGGAAGGCAGCGAGCAGTAACACACTCGCCATCTTGGAGGAAGTAAATTAAAGCACCGGCGTCACACCTTGTTCACCTGAATGGCCAGACGTGACACCTGCCTCTGAACGACCTGACGGGCGTTTGCCGCCCCCCCCCAGCTCAGGTGTCAGAGGCACAACCATGGATCCGACAGGTGTAAGGCAGTGGGGTCGTGTGGCGCGACAACAGCGTGCGCGACGCGGAATCAAGAGGTCCCGAGTTCGAGTCCTGACATGCCACCGATCTTGTGCCCTTGGGAAAGGCACTTTACACGACTTTCCCCACTAGACTCAAGTGGAAATGAGTATTGTCCAGGGACACAACACCAGCGACAGGTGCCTCTGTTCCGCGTGTTGCAATTTCAATAAATCAAATCAAATCAAAGGCAGGGGGTAAACCGTTGTGGTTATCAAATGGGGGCTAAGGCAGGGGGCTAACCATTGTGGCTATCAAATGGGGTCTAAGACAGGGGGTTAACCATTGTGGCTATCAAATTTTTATTTTATTTATTTCAAATGCAAACATCACATTACACAGACTTACAGGCAGTGTCTTAGGAAGACAAAGATCAAGGTCAAATATAGCCTCCTGGTGGCTGACCTTGGTACTGCAGGAGAAATTCCGGTTTTCGTATCTTTTGTCCTGAACATGTTACGGTCTTGATTTTTTGTGACAGATAGCTGTCAGGAATAAGTGTTGTAAGTTTTGTCACCCTAGCAGCTTGTTCTGGAACTGCAGATTAGTTTCTGGTGAACACTTTTAAAGCGGAAAAATCAAGAAAGGAACAACGTAGTTTCATCATTTTGGGCGTATAGGTAGCTTATAGAGAGATGTACATGATTAAATGCAAATTGTGCAAATGCAAAGTGCGATGTAACCATTGTCTGCCTGCAAATTAGATAACGTCTTCCTGACCTTTAAACTCTATTAGAGCTTCATCTACATGTGTAAACCACACCATTCAACTTCTCCCGTTATCAGAGCCCACTGTCTAGCCGTTTTCAACAACAATAAATTATGTGACATAACAGTGATGCAATGACATAACTGTGATGTAACAGTTGTCTTGAGATGGCTAGCAATTGGTCTAAAACGCACCAATCAGCTTCGTCCGTAATCTTAAGTCGTGAATATCAAAGCTTGTTGCTGATTTTTTTTTAAAGGAAAAATAAAATGTACATGTATTTTGCATTTGACGGAAAGTCGCATGAAGGACAACTGTGCGACAAATTCACGACGGCCCCACGAATATGCTGTTGTAAACCTCTTGAGTGACCACGCTCTTGACTTACTGATAATGTCCCTGCGCCCATTGATTTTTAGCCGTTTTGAATGAAGGGATGGAGTTGGGTTTTGTAGTGTTGTTGTATTACTGCCATACATTGTACTATGTACGATTGTCGAGCAATAAACTTCATTCATTCTTTCATTCTAGCCATAAAATCACGTCAGTGAGGCCTTACTACTTTTGAATCAACATTTGTTACACAATCTGCGATCACTCCATTGTGTTTTTAGGGACCTGACCAGTGGAACAGGTGCTAGAACCTGGGTGATGTAGTCAGGATATGTTCGTATTCAGGGGACAGCCCACTAATTCCAGCCCCTATTGGAATTATATAGAAAACATCTAAGAACTGAGCTGTCAACAATCACCTACTTGAGTAGCCTGGTTACCAAACCTATTATAGCTCCCGAGTCCTACATCCATTTGCGGAGAGGATGTAGGACTCGGGAGCTATAATAGGTTTGGTAACCAGGCTACTACTTGAGTGTTCAACTATTGCAAACACACATTGACAGGGTAGTCCAACTTCCAAATTGTCCATGTAGTCCAAAAATTTCACTTTTTGACCAGCGATACATGGCACGGCAAATGCAAACACTGGAAGCATGACCTCTGATCCCCTTGAAGACCACCAAAAGACAAGAAGATGGGATTAGTTTTAGAACTCTACCAAGCAGCCAAAACAACACTAACGGCCAGTTTTTTTCAACTCAATAGAAATAGAAATAACTCTCCAGCTGGAAAATGCCAGCATTTATCCACACATACCAAGAAAAAGGCTGTTTTCAGTTGGTTTGGCTGCACACAATCAAACTTGGCCTTCTGCGCCTGCGGGAAATGGTGACCTTTGTCCTTCAATTACTCTCAATTGGGGCTCTAGTATAAAACCATAAAGCCCTAGACACCCTGGTAGGTAAGCAAAGTTAAGTTAACCTTTATTCGAGGCTTGTAGAGTAGGCTTGGGTAGGCCAATTTATCCCTTCTAGTCAGGACAAATGTGTGTAGCAAGCCCAGACGACTATTATTAATATTAAAAAGCCTATATGCAGACCAAAACGTCGTGATATTAACCCCCCTCTCTCCCTCTGTCTCTCTCCCTCTGTCTCTCTCTCTGTTTGTCTCAGTCTGTCTGTCTGTCTCTGTCTGTCTGTCTGTCTGTCTGTCTCTGTCTGTCTCTGTCTGTCTCCCTCTCTGTCTCTCTCTGTCTCTCTCTGTCTCTCTGTCTCTCTCTCTCTCTCTGTCTCTCTCTCTCTCTCTCTCTCTCTCTCTCTCTCTCTCGGCTTACTTCGTTATCGAAGATTTCAGGAGCCCTTCCCACTCCTGCTGCAAGCTCACTGGTGGCTGACAAGGGCGATACGTGACAGGCATACTCGGCCACAGTGGCTGCAGGTAAATGACGAGTCTGGCATTGAACTATTAATCCTTAATACATGTGTATTTCATTTGACGAAAAATAACAACACAGCGTCGTTTTTGGATGTGTGTTCTATGTATACACGCAGCCCTTTCCCCCTACTAGGATAACTGTCCAGTCCGATCCGGCTTTGATCCGGTCAGTGAGTGGGAATGAATCACCTCCATCCGGCTCCATCCGGCGACTCGGTTGGGTTAAGGAGGCCTAGGCTGATATTCATGTTCGAGTTCGGGCGTGTGTCTGCACGATTGCCACATACATGTTTCGAACCCGAATCATGTTCCACCATGTTCGATATGACGTCATTCAAATAGAACGCGTGTTCGAATTCGGGGTTACCGGCAGTCATTTGTATGTTTCCCCTGTAAACCCGCGTTGTTACGCATTTTGTTCACGGAGTATGACTTAACCCTATCTAGACCGGGGGGGGGGGGCTAAAAGTGGGCAACATAAGACTTAGTACACCCTAATATTCTGTCATAAACACTTTTGGTAGTTAAGTTGTAAACTATTTAGTTTTTAGGGAATAACCTATCTAGACGGTTTGGGCCAATAAAATCACATTAATGACGTCATAATGACGTCATATTACGTCATAACGACATAGAAAATTGCAGATATGATAAATTTTTACTAGAACATCATCCTCTGAAAATTCGGTGGTCATACGACATACCGTTCGCGAGTTCTGAGGGTGGGGGATCAAAAGAGAGCCCCCCCGTCCCACCATGCTCAAAAAAGCCCGGTCTAGATAGGGTTAAA
This sequence comes from Branchiostoma belcheri, assembly GCF_001625305.1. NCBI lineage: Eukaryota > Metazoa > Chordata > Leptocardii > Amphioxiformes > Branchiostomatidae > Branchiostoma > Branchiostoma belcheri. The sequence goes on from NW_017803035.1 coordinate 308,003, forward strand.
CGGCTTTACGCGCAGCTGAAAACAACATAATTCATCTTTAGAGTAATCCATGTTTACGTATTATCACTTTTTTATCAAAATTGTCCGAGGCTATTTTGCATGTAAGTCAAAATTTTTTAACTGTGGCGATTTTTTAACGAAAAATGACAGAAAAATAGCTGTTTCTGTCGTTTTTGGCCCAAAAAAACTATGTAACTGTCATTTAAAACAAAATAGCCTCGGACAAAAATAATAAATAGGGGGTTGGCTTTCTACTTGTAAAATATCATGATGAAAGGTGTTGTTACCGCTTGCGCGTAAAGCCATGAAGTAAACAGCTTTTTTTAAAACCAAAATGTTGATTTTTAACCCAAAAATTCAGAAGTAGTAAAAACAAAATAACCTTTATTCAATGTGTTTCAAGTACTACTAGAGCTGTGTGAAGTTAAGTTGTGGTGCGACCAAGCTATCAAAAGTTACAGCCATATGTATGAAATACTAATCATAGTTGGCCATAGGCTGCCTTAACCCAACCGAGGAAGCAACGACCGACCTTGCAATGTGGATCGTTGCTGAGCCGAACCGAGCGGGTTTGGTGGCGTTCCCACTGGGGTTAAGTTTTTTTTTTTAAATTCCAACATGTAATCACCAGACGTGGTGACGACACACTCAAGTTTTTTCAACTTATACTAATGCCGCCACCAACACAGGGGACAAATACATGACAGGACAATACTCATTTACATCTGAGCTAAGTGAGAAAAGTCGTGTTAAGTGCCTTTCCCAAGGGCGCAAGATCGGTGACATGTCAGGACTCGAACCCGGGACTAATCCGATTGAACCGTTGGCTGCACACGAAACCTGTCCCTAAAACTTACGCTGAGAGCCAGAACTGCAGCTTTAGTTATTTTCAGCGGACTGTTTTTTTTTCTCCATTCGTCGTCAACTATTACGATGGCTGACCATACATAATCACATTGCGTCTAATTTACATATCATTATTGTTGTTAAGATTTTAACACTGTTTTGTTTTCTGAAATTGACATCTGGCCATAACGACCGCTTTTTCTCGTGCTCGATTTTCCCCATATGCAATATTAAGCGGATACCCTAAGCCGACCACCTCTCCAACGCGACCATGACCGACACATTTTCAGGACCGCACATGGCTGTATATCTGCCTATGACGACCACATTATTTCAAGCGTGTGACCGAAAACTTTTTTTTTTTATCTGCAAACACGGGATTCTCAAAGACGCGAGCTCTCCATCTGTAATCATTAATTTAAGACGGACTTACTCAGACTTCGTCACAAAAAAGCTTCGGTGTGAACTCTCACCTGTTACCCGCAGTCAATACCGCCTTCTTCGTTACTCATTAACTAAAAAGCGGAACTTGTGGAGTCGACGCCATTTTGGAGCAGGACGTATCTGGCTGTAAGCCGAGCTCGCCATGTTTTCCTTCCGGTAGAGACGGCAACAAGCTCAAGTACATGTGAGTTTTCTTGTGTCTGTTCTTAGAGATTCGTGAGATGTTTTGTTGGGATAGTTTTTAACATACTCTGTGCAACATTCGCAAGAAAAACACATTAACGTCGTATACTGTTATCAGCCAATTGTAAAAAGTCAACATTTAGGTAGTGCCAAGCCTCATTAACTATCGTCAAAAAACAATTACTCAAGCAACTGGATATGATTTTGGAAACGGGCAGACGTTTCAGGTAGCATCCACTACCTTTCGTCGGTGACACCAGAGACTGCAGGAGAATTGCAGGCTTATAAGCACGAACGATTGATTGATATGCATGAACTATCATAGTCACTATTCATGAGTAGTTGTAAAAAGTGGTTGTATGTTCAGTATGTTGATTATGATTAAGGAATGCTGTTCAGACGTTTTCCGATCTGTTAGCGATTCGCTAGAGTTGTCCAACCGGTGTCTTGTCCTGCATATTGTTTAATAAATAAAACAGCTGGTGCCATATATCGCCGTAATGTTTCATGGCGCGGAGAATTGGTGTTTATATATATATATATAATAGGATTGAGATTTTTGACCCGGGTTCGAATCAGAGCTTGATCTTTAATTTCATATATATATTTACTAATTTTCACGATGACGTCGTATATTTGCCATTAAAATGTTGGTTTATCAAGTTTTTATACATTTTTGCCTCTCAAAAAATTATACGCTCGGATATGGCGTCGATCATTTAGTGATATGGCATCAACCGTTTCAAATTAGTCTCCACCAGGCTCCTTTGAAGGCTGAATAAATACTCTGTCCGAAAATCAGGCGAAATGGACCCTTTATGACCGGCCAACTCCCCTGGCCAGCTATATATACATTTGAAGCTTGCTTTTTAGGCCGATTTATACGATTTATTCAGCCTGTAAATGAGTCTTGTGGAGACTAGTTTCAAATGGTAACGGTTGTTTACGAGACGGAAATGCCCGTCGGTGCAAAGGTTACTGCCGGTCATTGCCCACGGTCGATCCAATGATAGTGTAAATACTCTCGCTAATATTACACATACAATTGCTCCATAAAAACGCACATGTAGGATCGATTTACCAAACCTGAAGATGATTCCTGCTCAGCTACTATGAAGGGATAATTGACGAAGTCCAGCCGTCAAAATATTTCTCTGTATGCTGAATGATTTGTAGAAATAAGCCGAAATAAAGGAACGTTATACATAAGAATTTAACGGGCCTGATAAAATGCAATTGGCTTCTGTTTATTCGTCATCGAGAGGAGTGCATGTGAGTTTTTCCTTGTGTAACAGTTGGTTTTGTTGACACGAAATCACCAGGAATGTCTAGATAGTTAAGATTGATGTTTATGATGTTACAAAGTCCATTCATCTCTTATCAGTAAAACAACAACACTCCTGTGACTTGGACTAACGTACAAAGAAGAGTATCAACTCATCGCAAATGGATCGAAGGAAGACTTTTTTCCAATCAATGTTCATGAAATGATAACAGATGTCCGCAGTAAAGGTTTTATCACCTTTAACACAGCAGGTGTCCGGAGTAACGACCTGCCATGGACGATCGCGAGTTTAGGTGGGCTGTGTGGAGGGGAGACGTGCAGGCCGTGAGGAGGGAACTTCTGGCCGGGAGGGACGTCAATCAGGGTTTGATATGGGTAACTGCAGCTTATGAACGTTTTGAGTTTTGAAGGTTGGCGTTTCTATCGCTTTGTTGTGTAGCTCATATTCCGTATACCGAATTGTTGTCAGTATCGCATGCTTTATCAGCGGTGTAAATAAGTAAGTAAGTAAGTATAGACAATTATGTCTGAGATTTGGGCACTTCGTCCAACTCATCATGATAGATCGTGAGGTAGTGATGGACCGAGATTGTGATACCGTTGCTCAGTGTATTGAGATGGTAGCATCTAAAGTGCTCTAACGTCGTATGTCTCATTCGCTCATGCAAGCTGTATCCATTTAATCTCCGATCAAGAACAACATGCATGCAATGTGGATCTTGGATTAAACTGTGATTCGTAAAGAAGCTGTATCAGTAAGCTACACACTTTCACAAACAAGAATTCCGAGATCTCATACCTCCATGAAATATGCTCTTGATATGTAAATTTCCTTTTTAATTATGCAAATTACCTCCGCATTAGCATGATATATGCATCGTGATGTATGTTAACTTTTGATTAACTTACAGATGTCCAAAGTATGACATTCCCATTATTCACCATTAAGAAATCATAGAATTTTTGCATACATTATGCAAATTAGGTCATCATTTGTATAATTAGTATCTGTTGATGTTCTGCCTGCCATAGGTTACATACAATACATGTATGAAAGTAGTATAATGTAAAACACTGTAATCATAGAATTTCCTCGTTAATTATGCAAATTAAGTCCTCATTTGCATAATTTGTATTTAATCATGTACATCTCTCTCTCAGCTACCTACATACCAAAAATTATGAAAATATGTTGTTCCTATCTGGACTTATTGGCTTTTAAACATTTCGCCAGAAAGTGCCCTGCAGTTCCCGAACAAGCTGCTAGGTAGACCAAACTCACATCATTTATTCCTGGCAGAAAAAGCAATCTTTCACCAAAACATCAAGACCATAGCATGTTCAGGACAAAAGATACAAAAACCGGAAGTTCTGCTGCAGTACCAAGGTCATCCACCAGGAGGTCCATATTTGACCTTGACGTTTGTCTCCCTAAGACTTACCAACATACCAAATATCATCATAATCCATAAAGGCATTCTGAAGTTATGCTGACCACAAAGTTGCGAAAACACACACAGACAGACAGACAGACAGACACACAGACAGACATACATACATACATGCAGACAGACAGACACACCAAAAACAATATCTCCATTTTTCATGGAGGTAATAAATGTTTCGGCAAAGAAACACAGTGTAAAACATTCCTAAGGCTAATAGCAACGTTCCTCTTAACGACATCTGAATACATCCGAAGTCATGTCGTTCAATTTCATCTTGCGATTTACCGTCAATTGTAAAATCATATTTAGTCATAGAATTCCTACTGACCTTGATCTGTTTGGATCCGCCGGTTTGCAGCATCCTTATGGTTTCTTCATGTTTTTACACAGGCTGACAGGACCGCACTCCATGTGGCCAGCTGGCACGGGCAGACTGGGGTAGTGGAGCTGCTGATTCAACATGGCGCTGATGTGGGGGCGAGGGACGAGGTAAGTACAGACAATCATCTCATGTAGTTAGGATCAAAGGATCATTAATGGAGCTGCTAGAAACAAATTGAGATCCTACAGACTGTTCAAGACAACGTATAATGGAGAAAAGTATCTAAATCTCGACAATATACGGTATAGGACCGCCACTACAAAGCTCAGGATAAGCTGCCACAAACTACACATTGAAACCGGGCGACATAACCGCACTCCCCTGGAACAACGAATTTTTTTTTTAAATTTTATTTATTTAAATTGCAAACAATACAGTGCAATACAGTGGAAGCCCTGACAGCTGAGCTGATGTCGGGCCCCACATTGTGAAATACATACATACATAACACAATAAAGTAACGAATCACATACCCTACAATCCATAACCTAGGCAAGTTTGTAACTATCTACGAAAACTTTAACGATGCGTTTCACGCAAGTGGCAAAGGAGATTGCGGTTTTTAGTCCAGGCTTTACAATGTTTGATAGCCATATAATAATGTTTTACAAGTAAACTTTACTCATGATATGTAACTGTCAACTGTAAAAGCACTTTCTTCTTTCCACTGAAAATTCTACATGGCTGTCCTTGAGAGTCTGTTTGAATCCAACAATATGCAGCAGCTTCCTAGTTTCTCCGTGTGTTTACACAGGATAACTGGACCGCACTCCATAGGGCCAGCTGGAGCGGGCAGACTGGGGTAGTGGAGCTGCTGATTCAACATGGCGCTGATGTGGCGGCGAGGAACAAGGTAAGTGAAGACAATCATGTAGTTAGGGGTAAGGTGCAACAAATGATTGTTGAGAAATATATACTAATCTTGGCCTGTAAGGAAAATCACGGGGGACAACTTGGTCACTTAGGTTTGATGAAAAGATTCAAGTTTCTATTAAAATCATGAAGATGCTGCAGTACTAAATTAAAAGCTCAAATTGATTCCACAACTTTCCCTTAACTTCTGCCCTTTAGTGGGAAAAAATACACGTGCCCAGTACCTTTAACTGAGATACACACTATCCTAGCTATATCTTAGGCAGAATGTGGTGGGAGTAGCTTGTTACATGCTATCACATAGAATGCTATATTTAAGGCCTTGAAAGTAAACGGCTTACCTTTCTCTATCTCCACTACGCCACGCAGTAATAGACATAATAATTAAAAGTTATTAAAAGTTTATTAAAAGTCCAAAGGAGCTCGCGGGCAAAAATTGCCCGAATTACGTCCTGGTTACATAATTCATGAGTCAATGTACACATTACAAAGTTTAACATTACAAGTAACGTCACAAGCAGAATATCTTAAAAAGACGGCATCTCAATTACAACCAATTCTATCCATAAAAGCAAAGCGAACACACTTAGCATTACATATATACAAAGTGATTACTGTGTATCAAGTGTTGGTCTGTTGTTATACAACCGGATAGCACAGTGTAAGAAGGAATTGCGCAGTCTCTTTGTACGAGCTGGAGGCAGACTGATCCTCTCAGCGTTTCTCAGGGACAGTCCAGTTGCTGCAGACCTAGTCGGCGGAACCAAGTCGTTTAGGGGGTGGTCATCTCGCAGCATTCGCTCAAACAGGTGCACGGCTGCCTCCTCCCTCCTCGTCTTCAGTGTGGGCAGATCGGGTACGCTGCGACGTCCTCCCAGGGAAATGATGCGGAGGGCACGGCGTTGGACCCTCTCAATGGCCATTTCTTGCTCCTTGCCGCACCCTACCAACAGCACATGACAATATTCGAGGACAGGTCTTACTAGTGCCAGGTAGATTTGCACTAGATCCGTGACACTAGTGCCTTGCTTTGTGAGCAAACGCAGGTAGTGCAGTCTCCGCGATGCCTTGCTTGTCATGGCGGTGACTTGCTCGTTGAAAGAAAGGTTTCTATCCAGGATAAAACCAAGTCCCTTCGCCGATCCGACCGATGGCACAGGTTGGCCGCCCAAGGTGATCGATGGAGGAATGGGAACAGATTTACTAAAGCAAATCTGTAGGAGCTGGCTCTTGGAACCATTCAGGATCATCCTGTTTTCCTCCGCCCAGCAGTCAAGGTGAGAAGTCTCCTCCGCCACGGTTGTATCTAGGTCGGCTGTGGGTACAGCAAGAGTTCTTGAGAGACCAACGTCGTCTGCATACCCAACGTTTGTGGTGTCATGATGTACCGTGGTGCGCGAGCTCATAAAGAGTAGAAACAGGTAGGGAGAGAGGACTCCGCCCTGTGGCACACCTGACGTTAGGGTAAGCCAGGCGCTGGTCACGTCATCCAAGACAACTCTCTGGCGGCGGTTCTGAAGGTAGCTGAAGATCCACCTTTGCATGCGTGGGCTGGCCTGAATGTCCATCACACGTTGTAGCAAGAGAGCATGATCCACACGATCAAACGCCTGGCTCATATCAGCGAAGATGGCTCTGACTAGGGCTGGCTTGTTAGAGTCCAGTGCTGTAAGCCAGGTTTGGACCATTCGGACTAGAGCGATGGTGGTCGAAGAACCCTTTACATACGCGTACTGGTCCTTGATGACCGGTAGGATGGATGGAAGTAATCTCCTCAGGATGCACCGTTCGAGTAGTTTGGCCAAGACCGAGAGGAGTGACACTGGCCTCATGTCCTGGGCTCGAGATGCACCGGCACATTTGGGCACAGGGACAACGTTTGCCGACTTCCATGCCAGGGGTACAGTTCCCTCTTCATACGAGGCATTGAATAAGTGGGCCACTATCGGGGCGAGGTCGTCTGCGAATTCTTTCAATAATATCGCTTTTCAACAAACTAGTAAGAATAGGTACAAAAACATTGTGTTAAGTTACGCTTTATGCCTCGTAAACAGGATGGGGAGACACCACTGGACTTCGTGCGTGACCAAAACCACCGACGTTTCCTAAAGGTAAATTGTTACTGATATCTTGCAAACCTGTGTATCATAGTCTCCAAAATGTTGCCAACCGCTTTCAGAGCTACTGAATACAAGAAATCTTCCTGTTATTTTGTCATCACATTTGATTAGCGATTATGAACGAATGGGTGCCTATACTTTGGTTTTGCTTAATGACGCCCAGCTAAAGGCCCATTATCAGAAAGGCTTAATTTTTGGATGATGCAAGTCGAGTGTTTATATTGACCATCCAGAATCTGGCTTTTGAGGTTCCCTACCACAAACTGATGAAACAGTCCGGTGGAGTGAAAGTGGACAGGTTTAAACTGTGCTTCTGTGGACCACAGGAAGCTGGCAAATCTACTCTGGTGGAAACTCTGCAAACGGTACGATCGTAAACTAATAATAATTCCATTACAATAAGGACGATGAAATTAGACATTTAGAGCACAAAGACACAGAATTGCTTGAATTTAACCAGTAAAGTGTACAATGTGTCATGTATTTGTGTCTGGAATGTCAGGATGAATTCATAACGTTGGAACTGTTTTTCAATTATATTATATTATTTGCAGTTCCATGCACGTGATGCAGGATGGTATGACTTGAATGATAGCGGATTTGAATTGCTACAAGTACATCAGTAGATCAAGAACATTCTTTCATTTAGATATTTTTCACTGTACGGAATGTGTCTTTTGTAAGTGATGTATGCATTCCTTGTATTATAGAAATATAATTTTTTTTTAATTCTTTCATTTCATATTCGTGCCAACCCTACACTGTCATTGTTATTAAACAGTTATTACAGATTTCCTGAATAATCTATATGTACAAAGATTCTTTATAAGTAAAGATTCTCTTGACATCTTTATGTTCTTGGCGAAAATTGTAGTAACATTTTCCTCTATCTATAGCACTGAACTGAATGTCCTAACTAAATATTAGATGATTTCATGTAGGGATCTTTCGTGGGCTTCTTCAGAGATCGAATGACTCCAGACGACCAGCCACACGAGCCCACCCCAGGTGTGAATGTGGGAACAACCAACATTCCCGGCGTGGGGCAGGTCAGTGTGTGGGACTTCGCTGGACAGTCGGAGTACGCGGTAACCCACAGCATGTTCATGGACGCAGAGAACACCATCTTCATTGTGTTGTACAGCATCATGGACGATATCAACACACAGAAGAAAAAGGTGACTAAACGGGTATCTTCTACACAATGTAGGTGGTAACTGTTGAAGACACTTCTGAGGAATCTCAATTGATTTCGACAGTAACTCACTTTTTTTCTCACAGGTCCACTGGTGGCTGTGTTTCATCAAGTCCTGCAACACAAAGAGTAAACCTTACGTCATCCTAGTGGCCAGTCATGCGGACCAGACTGATACAGGTTTGTTACATCATACTGTAATTCCTGCCATTTACTCGGACTGCCTACTACTGAAACAAGGGATGCTAAAGGGTTCTTCAGTCCACTATGCCCTATGTCCACTATCCTCTCAATGATTTTTGGCTCAAAATATTTCGTCTACTCATTTACCTATTGCTTTCTCTAACAGGTCATCAACGAGCATCTTCCATCCTTGAGCTGATGACGTCAACGTTCAAGGATCACCTGAACATCTCAGACGAAGTGTTTCTCCTCGACTGCAGGAAGACTCGTCAGACTGACATGTGGCGTCTTAAAGACCTTCTGGCAAGACTTAAGACCGAGCTTCTGGAAGTGAGTCGTTTTGTAATAGTTTCTTTTTAACTTTAGTATTTTATCTAAAATATTTGGATTCAAATGGAAACCGACTTGTAGTTTTCGTCATACATCCCTACTGTTGTTCAAAAACAGGACATGCAATATGAATGTATAAGACATAAAATTAATACATAATATTTGCAGAATGATTCAATACATGTCAAATAAGCACGCAGATCATGGGTATCAATTTGACTATCCAAACCTACAGTGTCTTTTCATAAGCCCACGCGGTAATGATTGTGAAATTACTCAACAACAACTGTAAGGTAGCTATGGCCCTAACTGTTCATTTTCGTTATGTAGCATCAGCGAGCCATTCCCAAGCTGTGTGCTGAGATCTTGAAGTGCCTTCCGAAATGGGCCAAGGAGAAGTGCAACCCAAGGTGTCCTGTCTTGAGGTGGACGGAGTACAAAGAAGCAGTGATGGAGATGATGGGGGTTGACCAGCTGACCAATGAAGATTTTCTCAAGACGTCTTCGCAGTACTTGGCTCACCTTGGAGAGGTAAACAATAACAAACATATTACTGAACATATTACTGTTCATGGACTGTATGTTATGTATAAAAATATGGAGGCAATATAACATAGGTTACAATACTTGCTTTTACCATTGTTACGCCATGTAAATGAGAATGTTCTACGCAATATATGACATTTTAACCAACTAACAAAGCAATATTGATACACGGTAAACGATAAAAGATTTTCAACTTGTCATACAATCGTCTCTCTCTGATTACAGATCTTGTTTGTGTCCACAACTCCGGAGCCCATCGTTATCCTGAAGCCCAACTGGCTCTGCACAAATGTATTCGGCAAAGTGATGGCTCCAGACAATTTTCCCATCAAACATCTGAGAACCGTCGACGACGTCGTCACGAAAGAGGAAATCCAGAGGGTGTTCCAAGATGTCGCCGATGTAGATCTCCTGATCACCCTGCTGCAAGAGTTCCAGCTCTGCCACACCTATGACAGAAAGGAGTTCATCATCCCCGGGCTGCTGACACAGACCATGCCTCCAGAGAAGTGGCAGCCAACTGCGACCCCTGCCAAGACCGTCTACTTCGGCAAGCAAGTCCAGTGTGCCGACACCACCGACATGTTCTCCTCCGCGTTCTTCCCCCGTGTGCAGACGCGCCTGATGAGGGAACTGAAAAACCGCCCGCTGCTGTGGAGAGACGGAGCCAAGTGTTTCGACTCCAACGTAGAAGGCCTCATCAAGCTCGCCCCAGACGGCCGTGCGGTCAACATCTGCGTGCGAAGCGAGCAGGGCGACAAGCCGAGCTGCCGGCAGATGCTCGAGAAGATTGAGAACATCCTCAGCAATGTGCTCGACGAGGTCAGTCCAGGCACTACTACAGAGGAAAGGGTGCTCAGCGCTCGTGCACTGAAGGAGCACAGAGAAGAGTTCTACTCCTACAGCATGGATCAGATCAACAAGGCCAAAGCAGAGGACGGCAACGTCCATCACGGCATCCTCGGCTTCTCAGAAGACGTCGATGACCTCCTGTGTGGCGGAAGAGACTATGAAGAGGAGCAAGGAGCTGTTGGATACTCGCACCAGGAGCCCCGCGTGTACGAGATGCACAACCACATCATCAACGCAGGCGATGGTGCCATCATCAACATGTATCAAGGTGCCACAGGACAACTGGAACAGCTACAGTGGGAAGGGGATGTTGGACAGCCACAGTTGGAAGGGGATGTTGGGCAGCCACAGTTGGAAGGGAATGTTGGGCAGCCACAGTTGGAAGGGAATGTTGGACAGCTACAGTTGGAAGACAATGTGTCCGAAACTAGCTCAGATGAAGGGCTGGCCATGGAATGAGCAATTGACAGCTAACTATACCCTGTGTGCTATCTGAATTTGCTACGGGCTTCTTAAACTCAAAGCTAACTCTTTCATTTCTTGCCAATGGCGATGATTCAAAGCCAAAAAATAAAATCCCAAGGGATTAAACTGCAGTCGGTAGAGACCCCAACAGGGGGCGTCTCTGTATCACTCTGTCAACGACTGATCACAGTCAAAGCTCACGGATCCAAAGTTTCCATGTTGCCTGACCAAACATAACCTCCTTGCTGAAGGTATAAACTTCCCCGTCACCTGTTCTTCCTGGTTATTAATTATGAGTCTACCATTTTGATTTCTTCCCAATTTAAGCCCACCAACCAAAACTTTTAATATAAAAGCAAATCTTTTGGTTATTACAATACAGCAGCAATGTAAATGATAAGACAGTATACCAGTACAAAAAAGACAGTCCGATAAAACACGTCAAAATAGGCCGAAGCCTAAACCTCTGCTTCAGTGAGTAATAAAAGTGATGTTTCACATTAATGACAGAAGGACTAATTCACACAAAGGTCTGGCGTGAAAGGCATCAAATTGGTAAGATGTATTATTGGTATCATTGACAAGATGTTTGTTTTTGAATAATATAGACTAGCCGAAATTGTAAGGGATTCTCTTCTGTATGATATAATAACAATTAGCTGTTGTGAGAGCTAGTTACAGAGTAAGTCTTGTTGTGCAATTAAATGATTACTGCTTATTGTTTGTTTGTTTGTTTCATTAGGTTCTCTATTAGTGTTACATAAATTGCACACTAGAAAAAGACTTAAAATGACAATTTTCCAAGATGGCGGACATGCTGTGTTCCTTTTTATCCACGGGTTACAGCTTACTATTTCTTTCGTTAATAAGTCGACCAGGAATCCCCAATGAAGGCCGGAAGTTGAACAGCTTCATTCCGGGGACATCCAACTTCTGTTCTACCGTTGTAGACTCGGTATAAACTCTCGGCGGCGTCGTAAATTGGAGGACTGTGAAGCTTGAAATGGCTGCAGCTGACAGACGAGACGTGATGCGCCATTACTCCTTCTAGCGTGCGTCGTGTGTGGGTTTGTGTGGTACATGTCTTGCCGAGGATGTTCTAAAACCAAGGAGTATCGTTATATGCAAGATATATCTGTGCATCTACAATGGTAGGTGACTTCTGATTGTTATCTGTTCGGGTTATACACACTGTGAAGATGGAGGCGCTGCTAATCAAATTAGAAGAAATCAAGACTGAACTCTTTCAACTTTTCTAAACTAAATGACAAACTGGATGACATGAAATTTGACGCAGAACGGATATGAGACATTTTGAGTTCACACGATGACATGTTTGTAGAGCAAAGTCCCCTCATTTCTGGACTACAAGCAAAAATTGCACTAGAAGTGCAACAATTCCAGGCTGACCAATATAAAACATTTTTTTGTAAGTTTACGTATATCACCCAAGGCGGTTTACATGTGGTTTACCCCGAAGCCGGTTTCAAGTGGCTCCATCTGAACGCTCCAAATCACATTGAAAGCGCCTTGATCCCAAACCACTTCTGGAGGTGGTTTCGAATCGGTTTTCCCGCATCGCGATTTGCGTCTGAACGCAATGTGATTTCAATGTGACTTCGCCTGGTCATGGATTACGGGGTGATATTTCTTTACTGATATGCTATACCAACTTTTACGTGGCAGCAACTTTTAAAAGAGCAGTAATGGTCAAATAATGTGTCCGTTCTAGGGCGAGCTTTACCACCTCTCACGTCGGCATTCGGCCGAGATACGCTGGGAGGGGGGCATCAGCAAGCAGGTCGTTGACCTCTGACATTAATAACACGCTACCTTGCGTGTTTCCATCAAACAACAATAAATGTAGCTCAAGCGAATTGTGATCGAACACGGTTTCAGAGGAATGTGTGGCACGTCGACTAGATGTTAGGAATGCGAGTTACCCGAATTGCGGTTTGGGTGACTTCACATGAACAAGGCTCAGATCTGTCTAGCAGATCTTTATTAGCACGTACATGTACAATCCAGGCAGATGGTGTCACATGGTAAAGAGAAGAAACCCTTTCTCCTGTGTGGGTGACTATACTAGCTATGGATGGGTAAATATGGGCAACTGAGGGGAATAAACGGCTACAGCTGACTGGGCCGCAAGACATTGATTACAGCGAATCAGACGCTGCAGCTGGGCAGAATTCCACACAGCGCAGGAGGACCGCCGCGAAGCGCCTGACATCTGTGTCACCTTGATAGCCTGGTAACCAGACCGCCGTGAGCTCAGTGATATCTCTTTGGCGTCACCTATAGCCTGTGAAACCCACGGTCTTTGCCCGGCGCTCAACTAGCTAGGGATCCGGCAAAAAGCGAGGTTCAGTCAGGATGCATCACCTGACTCTCGAGCGCGTTAGCACGGCACGAAAAGTGATATTTAAACACGCTTAAACTCAGCGTAAAGGCCGCATTTCTTCCCACTTTCCGCACCTTTACGACCCCTAAACGCCAACGTAAAGATTGCGTGAACGTGGACTTTCCGGAAGTTCGGAAAGGGCTCCACTTTCATAGTGCCTTTACGTGACTTGCAGATGCTTAAAGGCCCCGTTTCCACTGCAAACCAGATCGAGTCGAATAGATAGCGATCCGAATCGATGCGGACAAGTTTCCTACAGCGGGAACGCTCCCGATCCGTACAAATGTATCGATTATCGATCCGTTCGAATTGGTCCGGCTCTCCAGCGATCGGCCTGGCGGGGTGGCTCGAATCGCGATCTTAGAAACGGCATATGTAAAAAAAAATAGATAAATAACCTTCATCGAAACAAGGACGCTAATCAACGCGTACGTCCTTGTTCGAAGCGATTTCGCCTCTTTTTTCCCACCGGTACCTGCCAGCCACCGACAGTACCACCGAACAGAAATGAGCTCTTCCTGCTTATTTACTGCGAAAGGGAATTGATTAAGTCTAGGTTCACTTTATCACTATTGGGATCAAAAATTAGACAATTACAATGTAAAAAACGAAGACAATTACACACAATACACATCCAATACACAGTTCGTAGATTGTATAATACACACTAAGCTGGCTCAAAATATGCTTGGTTACGTCTATACACACATATAGTTTCACAGGACAAAGACACAGAAACAAACAAGTAAAAATGCAATTACTTTCGGAATGAGTTAACATAATGTCCCATTTTGTGAGTTAAGCCGTGAAAAAGTGTTTAGCGGTATCCATGCGTGTTTGAGGGGATTACTGTCAGGGAGAAAACAAGTCCGGTTACTTAGTTTCTTTCTTATGTATGAACCAAAAGGGGTTCGATTCAGTTGGGCCTCCTCCATACAACAAACTCGCTAGACAAACCATTTGGCAGTTGTCAATTTTGACGCCGGGCAGACGTGACAGACTGTCTAGTTTGTTCTGTAACAGCCTGCTTCAAAATTCAAAATCGTAGGAAGACCTACAACTGTTGGGAGCGCGCTAGTAAGTAAATTCATCTTTATCTGGTCAAGTAAACTTTATCTGGTGGTTTTGTAGTCTCCTGTCGGATTTTTTAATGAATGAATGAATGAATGAAATACCTTTATTGTACATTTGTGCTCTTAACAGGCGAAGTACAGGTCATGAATGGGTTAATTTACAGATCGAAGACCTGTCTTTTTTGATAGCAAGACTTTCGTACCACACAAAAAAGGAATATTGAGCCTGAAGATAAAACTTCTTGGTCTATGCAAAAAAGTTTTTACCCTCCTTGGTCTATCCTGCAGAGATATAACTCGCACGTGCACAGGTACTGCGCCAAATGACGTTATTAATACTAGGAAGAATCGAAGATGAGAAACATTTTGTAACAGAATGTGAACTATACCACAAAGAGAGGGTAGATCTTTATAATCTGATACAATCTATGTTCCTCTTCTTTATACATCTAAGCTGTACAGATAGATTTATATTTCTAATGAGCTTAGACAAACCTTCTGTATTTTGAAACATATCTGTTCTTCTACTAAGAAACGAGAAGAAACCGAATTTACTTGATTGTAGCTACTTGACGATGTATGTATGTAACGTTATCTATATTCCATCATTTTTTGTGACCTGTACTTAACCCAGTGGGTATGTGTGTACAATAAAGATCTTCATTTATTCATTCATTAATGCAGTAGACCGCCCTATACATTACGTATATTACGTACATTACGTTGACAAACGGAAGCATCTGGAATACTGATATGCCCACTCGACACAAGTCAAGTGAAGTCAAACACGTGGCTAGTAGACCAGGGAGGTTTAAAACTCCTTGGCTAGACCAAACACTCTTGGGGATATTTTTTGTTTCAAATGCAAAATAGTATAGATAAGATAAGATACTAAAACTAGTCGCGACTTCAAATTACGAAATCATCCTGCTTGTATAACTTATCAGTGGATGGCCTGGCTGATCTTATTTTATTCCTTACTTATTTATTAGGCGGCGTTTTAGTTGTGTAACGTTCTACGTTATACAACTCTACAGTATTTATTATGGCCAGCCTGTCCACAGCCGCAGACACGCACGCGGAGCTACTGATGGAGGGGAGTAGGCTCAAGACTTACCGCCAGAAGATGCTCGCCGAGAAACAACAGCACGACTGGGAAATGAAACTGTTGGAGAAAGAAAGACAAATCGCCTGGAACTCCGACAGGTAAGCTATTAAAAGGAGTCAATTATTGCTAGCCTCTACCAGGCTTCGGGAGGCGACTGGAAAGAGTAGAAATCGGCCAAATAGAGAGATAACACCCGGGTGCGGCAAAATGTTCTCTCCCAGCAGACAAACTCCCCTGGCATCTTATCTCTCTATTTGGCCGATTTCTACTCTTTCCAATCGCCTCGCGAAGCCTGCTTGTAGAGGCTAAATTATTGCTAGAATAGTCGATTGCAGCGGAACACATTTCAAGGTATGTGAACCAGTAAGAATTGCCCTGAGGAAGGTGACAGTCGACGGGCACCGAAACGTCGGCTGAATAAAAGACTTGTTTTTTTGTTGTTATTTTTTTTTAATTCCAACATGTAATCACAAGACGTAGTGACGGCGCACTCAAGCCACCAACACAGGGGACAATACAATACTAATTTTTCCTGAGGGAAGTGAGGAAAGTCGTGTAAAGTGCCTTTCCCAAGGGCACAAGATCGTTGGCATGTCAGGACTCGAACCCGGGACCTCTTGTTTGTCTTGGAAGACTTGGTTGTGTAGAAACCGTCTCTTTACTCACATTTCAAGGTAGCTTTCAAGCCAAACAGACAATACGAGTTTTCGACCAAGTCATTCATTTTATTTTCCCTGTCTGCTAAATTTTGCTCTTGGCCAGCCTTTGTGTGCTATTTATAGCACATTTATATCCTATTTATGAATATCCTATTTACGAAAATAACAACGGAAGTCTTATGTAAGACCGTCTGGGGTCCAAACGGACCTCAGCCATGTATTTGCACTCTCCTACACACAAAATTGTTCGGATGTCCTCAATATGTCTTCAAGGAAGCATTATTGCTTTAATATTATGCAGTTTGCCAAGTAACCTCAACCTCAGGAATTAGGTCATCAGATTTTCAGAGGTTTGACAATTTGACAATCATGAGGTCAAATGTCAACATGTTCATGCCTGCATCCCTTATCCTATTTTTGCATAAATTATGATAATGAGCTGGAATCTTTTAACACTTAATCAGGCCAAAATATACCTCTTACTATACTTTGTTTAACCAATATATGTGCAAAGATCACTGAAAGAATGCAAAAAGGATTATAAATTTGAAAGAAACCAAATGGGGTCCATTTGGACCCCGTTCGGCCATTTATATAACGTCGGCATTAAAGTTCGGGTGTTTGAGGGTTTTAATGTTGTCTTGTTGAAACATTTCAGGGTCGAACATGGCAGGCTGTTGTCTCGCCTGGAGAAAATAAACAAGCGGATTTTGGAGATAAACAAGGAAAATTCCAGACGACAGAACTTGCAGACGGGGGCTATGCTCCTGTTGGATAACAACACACTCTCACAGGGAGAGCTCACACACAACGAGCACAAAATATCATCTCAGAAACCGGGCAACAACAAGAAAAAAACATTCATATCCAACAGACAGTTTTTTTCGTCGGCCTTGTCAGGTGTTAATGTTGATTCGGGACAGGCACTACAGACAGCCGTACCTGGGTGCCATCTCCCGTTGGTATCTCAGAAAACAACAACCAATGACCGCCGCGCCAACAGTAGTTTTGGTGACTCAGAGCTAGTAAATTCAAAGAACCTGCCCTCGATAAAGAAGGGGAATCACAACTTAGGTTCCTCAGAAACCACCGTGCCCGAAGAAGCCAAGGACTCGATTAAACCCAGGATACTTCGTCGAAAGAGCATGGACCCCCAGCTACTTGCATCCCTCTTGAACGTGGACGAGTCTTCCGTTCAAAAACAGAATCAGGTTTTCCAGAGAGCGAGGCTGAACTCTGATGCTGCTCTCAGGGTGAACTGTGCAGACGGTACGCCGGAAAAATCAGAAGTAAACGGGAGAAAGAAGAAGTTTCAACGCAGGGCGAGCATAGCGTCGATGCACATGCCGAGTGATCTGGTAAAAATCGGCTTCCCTGAGCTGAGAACCGGGGCACAACTGTCGAGCAGAGGGGCAGGCGACGAGGACTTCCCGGCGAGCCGCAGTTTTGTCTCTCGGGCCCGGAGAAGCTCTCTACCGTCTGTGCCCACCACGGATCACGGCAAGTTTGCGAACCTGGGTTTGACTGCTACACGGAGGATGAGCGTCGGGTCGATACCAAGGATGAAAACCTCGTCGTTGGACAAGCTCGACAACGTGTTGGAAGAAAGCTAGGAACATCTACAGCACTCCGAACGGGAAGAAGCGGTGAGGAATTTGAAACAGAGCGTCAAGTCGATCGATTGTAGTTTGCCATTTTCCCTACATAAGAAAGAGCAATGAGAACATTGGAAGGTATCAACGCAGGCTCAACAAGGCGTCATTGGTAAATATATAAATGCATGTATTGGAACATAAGGTTCATGTAACACAATCTAAAAGTCTTACACCTGGCCAAAGTTTCGGTGACTTGCCACTTGCCTTTATTAGGGAGTACTGAATAGTGCTATGTCGGCTCTTCGGCGCATGGTGGCGCTGTGGCAAGGATGCGTCTCAAACGTGATAGCGTCTATATAGAATATGGGGCGAATGTTAATCTCCAAGCAGATCCCTCTCGGTGGCAAAAAGACAGTATCAAATTGGCCAGGCAGTATCCATTAGCCAGAGAAGCTCCATTAGCCACCGACGGGTTGGTGGGGATCAGGACAAAAAAAACGGCCATATATAAAAAGGTAACGATCATTCCCCACAACCTCTGCTTGGAGAGTAGGCGAATGTCACTTTGTTATATAGAATGTAGATTGTATAGTTAAGAGAGAAATGAACTGTAAAGGTTTGTACAAAACATACTTCCTTACTACAAACACTTGTAGAAAAATTCATATTTCTAATGCAACTAGACAAACCTTCCACCGAGAATGTCTGTCCTTTTGTCTCTACAGTAACTGAAAAGCGAAAAGTTGAAGTTATCTAATGATAGCTAGTTTCATTTTGTGTATGTCTGTTCTTCATGTTTTGTTTTGACCTGTACCTAGCCCAGTGTGGCAAAAATATACAATAAAGGTCGCCATTCATTCTATATTCCTGTCTTCTCTATTCACCACATGTACAGAACTTGTAATTGCCACTGAGTAACAATACTGTAAGTAGAATTGTACTATACAAGCTAAACATTAGGGCATTATAATTCTGATTGCGGAAAAAAAATATCCTCTTTGAAGCTGAAGAAAATTGACGAATACTTTACGCATGTAAAAGTTAACAAATCTGACAAATAATTTCAAATGTATCCCGATTTGCTACATGTAATAACCGCAATATGTTTAACCTTCGTAAAATCATTTACCACACCTGGTAAAAGTACTGTAAATTAGGGAGGGGCAAAACTGGTTGAAGCCAGCGAAAACACCAACACGGTAAAACAAATGAACATTGTCAAGGGAATAAAATGAATCCATAGGGAACTAAGACTTACGGCTTGTGAGCAACATTAGCATAAGACAACAGAAGAGGACTACTTACAGGGCGCCAGCATAGCATCAGGCAAATCGACAGAATTCGAGGGCGAAATTAGCATGCAACAACGTTCTTCCATACTTAATGGGCGAGTTCAACAGGTGGAATTTTCGGGTTTTGGTAATGCTTATACAGGGGGGAAAGGAGTCATGTTTTCTTGTGTAAAACGTGGACGTCTTTTCTACATGACTGCACCTACAGAATAAATAGCTCATGAATAGACAGTTTCATGGGCTGTGGTGATAGTGTACTATTGTAGTCTGAACCAGCTATAGCCGGAACAATCCGGATGGGCACGATGAGATGCACTTCGAGACTTGGGCCCTGTTCATATGAAGTCAGTGAAGGTAACTTCACTGCGTTCTTCACTGCGTAAAATCACATTGCGTTCAGACGCTTGCTGGCGCCCCCCTCCCAGCGTACCTCGGCCGAATGCCGACGCGGTCCCGCCAGAGGCGGTGAAGCTCGTCCTAGAACGGACGCATTATTCGACCATTACTACTCTAAGTTGCTGCCATGGCCATGTAAATTTTGGCATTTCATATAAGTAAAGAAATATCACGCCGTAATCCATGACCAGGCGAAGTTACATTGAAGTCACATTGCGTTCAGACGCAAATCGCGATCCGGGAAAACCGATTCGAAACCATCTCTAGAAGTGGTTTGGGATCGAGGCGCTTTCAATGTGATTTGGAGCGTTCAGATGGAGCCACTTGAAAGCTTCGGGGGAAACCACATGTAAAGCGCCTTCACTGATTCCGTCTGAACAGGGCCTATGTCTCTCGCTCAGGGTATTGTCAGGAATGACACGGCAGCAGTTCGGTCCTTTGGGTTCCTCCGTTGCCTGGATATTTGCCTTCTTATCAGCTAACCGGAGCGGACTAAAGCTAACAAGACTGCCACGTTGCGTATTATTCCTCACAAGGATCGGAATGCTGACTCATTCCAATGCATAAAGAGTCAAATAGACGCTGGTGAATTACAGAAGCCCTGACAAGACCCATACCAACCCTGAACCAACACACCCCAGACAAATCTCTGAGACCAAGGGACCTTCTTGCCGAGACAAGCGGACTTCACTGGTACATCTCCGTACAGGTATTTCAATGTAGTCAGGCTTTATTTTACATGTCTATTTACTGTAGTTCATGACTTTTCCACGATACTCCACTGTTCATGGTTTTCACGATCGCTTCTGTGCCGTTAACGTATCATTGCGGCCCACAAATCAATCGTCGACTTTCCTTTTCCTGCACCTGCTGGCCCCGTGAACATTTTTCTCAGACCCTAAAATTTTGCTTCGGTGAACATAAAGTGAAGTACATAATGTCTTTCGGTCCTGTTTTGGCAAGCCTCGGTTGTTTAAAAACTCTACACGTTGAAGTACATACTTGTCGATATGAGTAGAGCAGAATCGCGGCTGGCTTGGCAAATCGGAACGGTTTCTGACTGGCCTCGAAGTACTGCAAACACGCTATCAGCTTCAGATCATGGGGCCTGTCAGAAACCATTTCGATTTTGTCCCCCGAAGATCTGCTTGGAGATTACCGACTAAAAGTGTTATACGCTTCGCCTTGTCCCATATATCCTCCACCAGGCCTGTATACAGGAAAACGGATACTAGAATTCGGCAACAAAGAGAGTAAAATTGGCCAAGGGAGTCCGGCCGCGGGGAGGTAGTTTCTTTCCCTGCGCGGCAAGTCAAACCTATAAGTCGGCCAAACTCCCCTGGCAAATACTCTCCTATATAGCCAGCATAGTTAATAGTCTGATAGAGACTATCGCCCCATGGCCAGCCGCCATTCTGTATCCGCAGGGAGGCATGCAGCTATGAAGAGACCGCTTGAAAGATGCACAAAGCCTGAACCGTGCGGTGTACAATTATACCTGTACAGTACATGTTTGCATGGAGTTGTTTGTTATTTACTCTGTATACCATACGTGAATGGTTAACCCTCAAACACCCGAACGGGGTCCATTTGGACCCCAGACGTATATTTGAATTTTATTTTATTTTTGGACCCCAGACGTGCTATTTGAATTTTTTTTCTAAAAAAAAATTCCTTCCGTGACTTTGTCAGTAAACCTCTTCTACAAGTTCTCCTAAATTTTTTGGAGATCGGCACAAATTTGTAAAAATAACAACGGAAGTCTGATGTATTAATTTAAAGACCGTCTGGGGTCCAAACAGCCATGTATTTGCACTTTTCTACACACGAAATTGTTCGGATGTCCTCAATATGTCTTCAAGGAAGCATTATTGCTTTAATATTATGCAGTTTGCCAATTAACCTCAACCTCAGACATTAGGACATCAGGTTTTCAGAGATTTAACATTTTACAATCATATGAGGTCAAAGGTCAACCCCATGTTGATGCCTGCAGGCCTCATCCTGTTTTTCCATAAATTATGATAATGAGCTGGAATTTTTAAACACTTATTCATGCCAAAATAAACGTCTGAATATATTTAACCAATATATGTGCAAAGGTTACTGAAAGGATGCAAAAAAGGAATATAAATTTAAAAGAAACCAAATGGGGTCCATTTGGACCCCGTTCAGGAATTAACGTCAAAAAAAGTTCGGGCGTTTGAGGGTTAAACAGGAATCACGGGAAGGATTTGAACAACGCTATTTGGTAAGTAAGACAGTGTTGTACTGTCATGTAGGGTATTTGGGCTAAGATTTCAAGCAATCAACGTCCACCATTAACTTGCTTCAGTTAACTTAGGCCATGTTGATGTGATTATATAGATAACATCCTCTGGGAACCCCAAAACTGATGCGAGCGTGCAAATAAAATAGGTTGCCTTCGTTATTAAATTTAGGGGGTCATGAAGGTTGAACAAATAACTAAACACACAGTTGAACAAATGACTAAACACACAGAGTAATATTTCATTTCATTCATGTGGACTCTTCATTTTCATTCCTTCACATTTTTTTCTTGTCCTTTGGAATGGATTTTGGCATTTTTCTGCGACATAAGTATCGATCTCCAATATTTCTTTTTCAACTTAGAGCATAATTTTGCAACTACTTTGTACGATTTACAGTATGGTCGAAAACTTTTTTGGAAACGGACAAAAATTCATGCGGGCTCGATCATTCATATACTAGTAATCAAATCAACATGGCCTTATAGTGTGTGAGGGACTCTAAGATATCTGAGTCATCGAGCATTAGGCCACACCAATTTAATTTGTTGTTTAACGGATTCACCCGTTTCATCTTTTTCTGATTTGCAAAAAAAAACAGAATCAACTGCAAAATGCTCATAATTTGCCCTGAACAGTTGAAAACAGTCATTTTCTTCCTAGTTGTTACATTTATTCCATCTTTCAATGCAGTGGTATCATTAAAAGTTCAAAATTCATTGTTTGAATTTTGAACCAGCCTGGTGTGTTGACTTCATTGCTCATTAATAGGATGCCTAAGCCTGTTTTTATTTTTTTCGAGCGCCCGCTCCATTATTTTCCTAGAAAACCAAGAAATTAAATTGGTGTGGCCTTACCTGAATCATTCCACATGTCCTGTTGTTTGTTATACAGACTTGGTAGCGAACTCTACACCACACTATGAGCACCACAACACCGCAGTACTTCCTGGAGTTCAGCTTCACTGCGTCCGAGCAGACCCCGCTAGCCGAGCTGGTCACAGGCACGGTCAACGCGCTGGCCCAGGCCACGGCAAGGGTGGACAACGGAAAAGTTCTCTTCCTCTTCAAAGTAAAACCCCATCCTTCTTTCAGCGTCTTTTGCCATGTTTTCTCTTACTTTTATGATCATATATAAACACCAGTATCTTCCTTATTGAATCCGGCAGGCATAACCGTACCCTCTGAAAGATAGAACTTGCGAATTCTGTAATCATTTATATGTTGAAAACACTTTCTACTTTTTACTTTCTACTTTTTACTTTTAAAACTGTACATTATATAAAGATGAACGCCAAGAGCTATTCGATACTTTACAATTAGACAAGATATGTAAGAAAATGTCAAAGCAGGACACGTTTAAACACTTTATGTCATGCAAGAACGAATGTATAGCATGAGCAGACATACTATGTAATTATGTTTCCAAATGTTTCAAAAAGAGAGAAGAAAAGGCAACTAACAGTAGATGATATGTAGTATATAGTATTGTTGTAATGTACAAATTCCTAGCACTTAGCATTAGAATATAGCGTTCCAGTATGCAATACTCATGTTTTGCATACTGCGTGTCGTCTTGTGCATTTAGCCCATCTGGGCAAGAACATGCAATAAAGATTCATATCATTCAATATATCTTTCTCAGGTCCTGGCAGAAGCTAAGCTTATCGCAGGTGAGACTCATGTCGTATCACAGTATTGGTTACCTTCTGGAAGATAAATATTTTTAAAAAGTTAATTGTTTCTCATACATGAAATAAGATAGTGTCATGTTGACTAAACTATTGTCCTCCTGACCATGCTTTATGTAAACACCCCTGGTTCCGATGCTAAGCCTTTTCTTTGTCGTGTGGCGTAGCGGCAGACTGCGCGACTCGGAACTTTGAGTCCCGAGTTCGAGTCCTGACATGCCACCGATCTTGTGCCCTTGGGAAAGGCACTTTACACGGCTTTCCTCACTTCGCTCAGGTGTAAATGAGTATTGTCCTGTGTGAGTATTTGTCCCCTGTGTTGGTGGCGACATTAATATAAGTTGAAAAAACTTGAGTGTGTCGTCACCACGTCTGGTGATTACATGTTGGAATTAAAAAAAAAACCTTTCCTGCGGCATTTCTAGTTGTCCAAGGGAGTGACGCTGCGGAGCTGGAGTCGGCCCTGTCCGTCCCGTGTGCCGGCCAGCTGGTCCGGGTGCAGTGCCTCCCGCTCCGGCCTTACGAGGCTTTCGCCAGGGAGGTTCTGGGAGTGGAAACGACGTTCCGACAAAACACGAAGTGGGCCTCCTCTCCAGGCCAGTTCTACTGGCTAACCGTCGAAGTGGAATACAAAAGTAATCTACAGTACTACTTTCTTACATGTACATATGTATATCATAACCCTAATGGGAGCGAGGGCGTATAAAAAGGAGACCATATTGAACGTACATCATGTTGTTATATTGAGATTTTCTTGTACACAACCTCACATTGCTTACATTTCGATGTCTATCAGACACCTTCCTCAGAGCATCTGACTGCAGTACAAGTCTGGAGTGATAGGTATCCAATACAATTTCAGAGCAGCAAAACAAAACAAAATATTTCGGATGAGGAAATCTGTCTGATATTGACATTTCCTGCCGTTTCTTAGCCCGTTTTTGTCATTATTTCATACTTGAAGCATTTAGAATAGCCCCAAAACAAGCTACGCAAGGCGCCTCTTTATACCACCCATAAGTAGTCAGAACCTTCGTACGTAGGATACGAATTTGGAGCTGTTCACCCATTTTTTATGTGGGTGTTACAGTACTTTTCTTGAAATGAAACATAATTATCTTATCTTATATGGTGAACCTAAAATATTTTTTGTGTACCCAATTTTTTGGGTTGGGTGCACGTACCAGTGCACCTATTCCCAAAAATGAATTTCGAGCCCTGTATACGTATTCTTTGGGATAGGACTGATTGAACTTCCTACATTAGAAGAATGACCAAGAAATTAACTAGAAAATCCAGTTTCGGCGCCCTGAAATTGCATTGGATGCCTAGAGACTACATTTGGACATCCTCTCCCAGGTATGACACAGGAGGAGCTGTTCAAGATCTGGAAAGAAGAAGCCATAGCAGCACTTGGCGTCATGGAACAAGGTGGCGTCAAGCTCTGGAAGGTGGTGTCCGAGAGAAAGGTACGTGGTGTGATTTCTGATTGGTCATCTCTGTTGTTGAGTTCTTTAACATTTTGGGGGATCAAAAAAGAGATTTGGGCAATGAAGTAGAGAAGGTAAGTATTCTAGTATCTGCTTATAAGCCATTTCACCGTTCGAACTGTGCTGCATGGCGCATTGTCATCTAACAAAGTTTAAGGCCCATGGGCAGGCTTCTATTTGTCTGTAGCCACGCCTTGGGGCCTTACACTTTGACGTTAGACCACACTGCATGTTTTTTTTATTTCAACAATCAAAAATACAATACATAGTGGTGACGCACTCAAGCAAAATGCTTATATTCACGTCACCACTAGACATAAAATAAAAATTACATCACAAAACATGGGTAACAAGAGAACAGAGTTTAACCTTTAAGATATTATAAATGAATACAGAAGTATAAATCAGTTGTATACTTTGAAGTACAAACTGCATACTTTGTACTTGCCATGCCCACTACGATATGTGGAATGAATTATATATATGCCCTTACCAATGCCATGTCTGAAAATAGCAAAATAATTGTCGGGAAAGATGAACATTTTCAACTAAAAATGACAACAAAGCATAAAAACAATTGATGTTTGTGTTGTCGCTTCGTCTAGGTACAGATCCTGTTGAAGATGCCATCTCCAGACCTGGTTGATAACACGTTTATGGTGGGGCTGCCTCTGTTCAAGCAGCACGGCAACCAGGTGCGGACCAGCTGCAAGCCGGTCGTGCCGTACATGTAGGCCCTGTTCATATGAAATCACCCGACCCGCGATTCGGGTAACTCACATTCCTTACATCTGGTCCATGTGCCATACATTCCTTTTAAAACCTGCCCGATCACGATTCTCCGAAACTGCATTCATTCTTGTTTGACGAAAACACGCTAGGTAACCTGCTTGCTGATGCCCCCCTCCCAGCGTATCTCGGCCGAATGCCGACGTGGTCCCGCCAGAGGCGGTGAAGCTCGTCCTAGAACGGACACATTATTTGACCATTACTGCACTTTAAGTTGCTGACACGTAGGATTTAGTATTGTATATAAATAAGGAAATATCACCCCGTAATCCATGACCAGGCGAAGTCACATTGAAATCACATTGCGTTCAGACGCAAATCGCGATGCGGGAAAACCGATTCGAAACCACCTAAAGAAGTGGTTTGGGATCGAGGCGCTTTCAATGCGATTTGGAGCGTTCAGTTGGGGCCACTGAAAACCGGCTTCGGGGGGAACCACATGTAAAGCGCCTT